>NC_054707.1:9334970-9427470 GCF_016097555.1 Gigantopelta aegis
TCTCGCCCTTAAAGTAAATCAGACAAATTTCAACAAAAATCAGGGTTAAGCTGCTCATTTTAGAGATAGTGGGTAGTGTCTACATTCGTCATTTTGTCATGTTATTCTTAGTTGGACCCCGCACATGTTTCAAGCACAATAGTAGTCGGTGCATTGACACTGATTCAAAATAGATTACAGGAATTTTGTGACGAGATGAAGCAACATTTTATCACAACAAACACTCTCAGATTTATCACCAATGGCAGCACTTGTCGTATTAACTGCTCTATCACAAAATAGGTGCATCTCGAACTTTTACCCAGCCGGGTGTTATTTTGTTTAGTTCTACCAACAATTGTTTGTACTGTTTCAATTTCAAGTATACCAATCACTTGAAGACTTTAATTTTCTGACAGGCGTGACATCAAGTTGACGACAAACGTGTTTTTCTGAGTGACGAGAAGCCATACACACCCGTTTTGTAGTACAGTGATAAGAAAACTGATGTCAAAGAGGAATGAATGAATGAATGAATGAATGAATGAATGAATGTTTAACGACACCCCAGCACGAAAAATACATTGGCTATTGGGTGTCAAACTATGGTAATGTAAATAAATAAAGTGATGATCAACATCAATATAAAAATTCAAGGTTTAAACAAAAACAGTGTAAAGAACTGTGCATAAATAAAAATAAAAATATCACAGAATTTTACGGATACTGAATTTTTAAACTTCAAATTGTGCTGTATTTGCCATTCTCAAAGAGAAAGTTACACCCCTGCACCACGGTGAGGTTACAGCACGCGCAGGGGTGTCAAAGACGAGCACGTGAACTGAAATGTGCATATGGCAAGCTGTGCGGAAAAAGCGTGAATAGCAATTGCAATTGACCTCTGAAATATCGAAGAGAACGGCTTCACAATGATTTTCCAACATGTTGATGTATAGAGTTAGAATGGAAACCCGCTACATTTTTCTGTTAGTAGCAAGGCATCTTTTATATGCACCATCCCACAGACAGGATAGCACATACCACATCATTTGATATACCAGCAGTGGCGCACTGGCTAAAACGTGAAATAGCCCAATGGGCCCACCGACGGGGATCGATCCAAGACCAAACGCGCATCAAACGAGCGCTTTACCACTGGGCTCCGTCCGTCCCAGATTTGAAGTAAATGTAATTATGTATACATTCATTTGGTGCAAAGGAACCTTTTCCTGCGAGTATATATTAATCAACGCACAGAACAATACCACAAATCTGTTACTGTCTCTTACGTATCGATCTCATGATTTCATCTAGGAAAAGAGGAAGTAATGGGGTGTCAATAGGGGATTGAATCATTCTGTCATTCTGTCATAGCCGATGATTACAATGTCATCTAGTGATGTCGTTAAACAAAACAAACTTTAATCTCCAATGAACCTATGGCCATTTTCCTGGAAAGAACACTGTGAATATCAAGTCATAACCCGCTGCAACATCTTATATTAATTGCCATGAACATTACTAATATGTATTACGGAAAACCAGAATTTCCCTTGTAGTGAGATCTGTTAGCAATATTTTGGGGACAGGATGGACAAAAGTGCCAATTTATGTTTTTTTACTAAAGACTCAAATTAGTGTGTAGATAAAAAAAAAGATGCTCAAAAAACAAAAGTCTTACCAATGGGTGGCTGTTGTGACGTCATAATTCAAAATGGCCTCCATTTGAAATTGCTACACAAATGTTTAGCATTTTATTATTCCTATAAAGATAGTTTAACATTTGATATAGTGTCTGTCCTCATGACAAAGTAAATGCATATAGTACATTTGATATGAATGGTCTTTATGACGAGTGGGCATGTCATACTGATCTATATGTTACTAGTTTTCGAGGGTAAGTTTTCAATAATACATAATTTTTGTTCACATTCTAGGTATTGTTTTAGTTATATATTTAAATGTAATCTACAGCATATAGCTATTGGAAGTGTGGATAATATCCTTACATTACTATTGTTGTGTCATAAAAATAAAACTATTATTCAAAGCTATAGAAAATATATGAATTATGCATTTTGAGGATTCCCTAGCAGGTTGTAATTATTTTATCAATTTTCAGACTTTTATATTATTAATCAACTTTATTATACAATGTATGCAACTTATATGGGGTTTTTTTTTTTTTTTTTTAAATCAAAATAATTCTGTTCTTCTACCATTGGTTCTTAAGACGATAAACACGGTATAGACGAAACATGGTATACATTTTGTGAAGAATGTTACAGACTATTTGAATTCTAACGGATTCATGATTTGGCATGCAATTACCCACTCTTTGCTATATTCCAGACTATACTGTGGAAGGGGTTATTGTCCCACAGTGAAGACAAATTTATCATTATGTTGTTGGTCGTCGTCTGAAAAAGTGGCCCTGTAATACCAACGGTAATATCTCGAAAGGTTGACAATAGACTGAAGCTCTTTCAGAAACAGCTGGAATCACTGACTAAATTTAGTAACATATGATGGGCATGTCTGGTCCCTGTTACACAACACGAATCAAACATACCCACCAAGTGACCATTTTGTGCCAGAAATGTGCATATGTCTTCTGAAAGTAAAGATTGATATGGCTGGAAGATGGAAATAAAGAGTCCTTCAATTGTGCTTCTATACTGTGATACAGTGATACAAAGGTCTGTGGTCTTTGTATTTGACCACTACAATTACTGTAGGTGGTTGCCTGCACCTCTAAAAGGCACTGCCGTGTATTAAAGCCGAGTTATCCAGGAAACATTTCACCATTTTACTAGAATGGCAAATAAGAAAATTCATGACCCTCGACCCCCACCCCCCGAAAGTGAAGAGGGAAAGTGAAATAATACGTCAACTGAAAATCCATCGCAAATAGTGGATCACTTGCATGAATTTGTAACCAGATGCATACCAGAAGATAAACTAAAAGCATCACTAGAAAAGTATTTCATTCCAGGTCTTCCAGAAATATATTTCAACATTTCAGCAAAGCAGTTAACAAGTATGGTGATCCCACTTTCAGAGTAATGTTCTGTTTTGATGGTATTAAATACACGAGATTGCATTGATGGTTCAGAGAAAGTATTAAAAGAATATATATCGTAACAGACAAGTTGTTTAAGTCTACACAATGAAAATATATAGATCCTTCTGTATTCTTATATCACGCAATTAAAGTATACCCACCTTTACCAGAATGTTAACAATCTACGCACATAAAACAAAATGTTTTGCCTGGGTATGAACATCCTCAGAACTTTAATGATTGAGCACCACCTCAGTGTGAGCACTGTCAGTGTCTTTTGACGGTGCGACACATTTTGATGGAGTGTAAGCATTTGTCAGCAACTCGAAAAGATTTATTTGGACAAAGAAATGTGATGGAATCATTTCGATTCCATCCAGAAATTATTTTACAATTTTTACGTGATACTGAATTTTATTCTAAATTTTAATTATATCTATCTGTGATATTTGTATTTTTACACAGTCCTTTACACTGTGTGTTAGTTTACCGGTTTAATTTTTATATTGATGTTGATCATTACTTATAGTTTGAATTACCGTGGTTTGACACCCAATGACCGATGTATTTTTCGTGCTGGGGTGTCGTTAAACATTCATTCATTCATTAATGAGTGAGCACTTATTCAGATACTACATAGCAACAGTTTCAACATTAAAATATTTTGCCGTTAACGAGACGCTTCTACCATTTCTATCACATTAATTGAGGAGAATGATATATAGAATCGGTCAGATTTTGGACTGCTATTTGCAGTGTAGTGGAGTATAATTTGTGTAATCTATACTCCAGTGTGAGTCTCTGGTGAACACAAACAGCACTTTTGTTCAGCCCGTCCCCTAACAGTCGTCCGTTTGACGTTAACGGGAGTAAAACAGAAAGATGCTGTTATTGACTGTAGATTGGTATATTGATTGTACTGTTGTATTCCATGACATTCATCCCCAGTATAGTGAACTAGACATGAGGGTAGAATTTGGCAAGAAAATGGTCTCACTAGGTACAGCATAAACAGATTAAAATATCACCCATTTCTTTCCTGTCAAAGAATTATGATTCCAATTTGTGTGCAAAACATATACACGATAAGTCATGTCACTTCCTATACACAAGTTTCATCTAACTTTGTTTCTACTAGTATATTAAATTGTTTCATTGTAATCCTTATGAGCATGTAGATCACGATATAATAATTACATTACAAACACAAATTAGTAAATAATTTTGAATAAAAGCCACCAGTATGCTACATGGATAAAGCTAGTTTTAATACTGGCAGCTATGTTTAGAAAATTACGTCATAATGGCCTCCTATTGGTTGAAAATCTGGTTCTTGAGATAATTTTTGTAATCTACATACATGTTGGACAAATTATAACCACGTTTCTATGTCCTTATTTGTCTCTTTGTGAATTCACAAGAGAGAGCATTATAACTTACGGTCAGAGTACTCGGGTTTCCCGTACCTGTACGTGCATTCTTTAACTTCACATTCGTTTAAAAAAAATATATATATATTTTGTTGATCAACGCACAGAGCAATAAAACAAATCTGTTACTGTTTCTGGCGTATCAATCTCTTGAGTTCATGAAGGGAAAGAGCATGGTGATCTGGCCTGAATTTAGTTCGTAAGGACAACACGTGTTGCTTCTAGTAGAAGCTGCGTACTGATCAGTGACCATCATGAACTTAGTCTACGTCAACACGACGGAACCATGGGTAGATGTACATGGCATGATGTGAGGTCTGACAATTTCCCTGCAAAGTAAACTAAAAAAATCAAACTATAACTGAAAATAATTGTCGGGAACATATTTCTGTATTCCACAATGTCTATTACGTTAATCGCAGACTACCAACTGTCATGAATAAGTTGGCCAACTTACAATTTCTACGACTGATTAGTTGTTAATCGGGAGTTGCGGAATTTACAACGCAACTGTAGAATTGCCCAACTCCGTCGCGACAGTTGACAGTCTGAGTCTAGCATTACAAACAAAACAACACAAAAATACACTTGTCACAGAAAAATCGAACACAATTTATTTTACTAGTACACACCTATCGCGAGGTATCTTCAATTATAAACTGTAATAAAATTAGGTTGCCACTTGCAACATTTACATCTAAACTAAATTCATAGTTAGAAATTAAATTGTCAAAATTTACAATGAACAAATAATTCACCTTGCAACCACTTTCTACACAAACCGTTACCTTCACACACCACTACACTCACACAACACTAACCCCACACAACACCAACGAAACACATCACTACTCTCCGATACCACAACTCTCACACACAACTACCCTGCATACAAATTCCCGAACACACCAATACCCTAATACACCACACTAACCTAAATAAAAACCGACTAATCTCACACACCAATAACCTCACCCAACAGTACCATCACACACCACTACATTCATACATCATTACCATAAAACAACACTACCCTCACATACTAGTAACAGCACACACCACTATATTCACTCAACACTACCTTCGTAAAACACTACCTTCACGCAACACTACCTCACACACAACTACCCGCACACAACACTACTGCACACAACACTACCTTCACACAATATTACCTTCAAAAACGCTACCTTCACACAACACTACCCTGGCACAACACAACTCATGGCAAGACAGCCACTAAAGACACTTGGTTCCATTAACAAAAACAAGAAGTTCAAGTCTTCAAACATGAAGGTTGTTTGTGCAATCTCTTTGGAAAACTGCTTGTTCTCTCTGAAGACAACAGTCTCAGTCTAGAGATGATACCAGCCTATCGACTAACTTTTGTGGACATCCCTGGAAACTAGCTGTTTCAAATGGACTGCCGATGAAGACAGGCAACGCCAAATTGCAGAATATATGGAAACAGATGTTATCCTTTACATTACGAGATATATGGATAGCTATTTAAACAGACCAAAGTAAATATATTATTCACAGACCTAACATTTAACAAACCTGCATCACATCTGCATATTTTTACTACCCTAAACGTCCTATCACCATAAACGTCATGGTTACACATATTAGTTTGCTACATATGGTCTTCACAGGCTCACACAATCAGTTTAGATATAACCCCAGGGTAGTCTTACAATGATCCCATGTTGATTTCAAGATGGTCGCCAATGTTATGATGGGCAAAAATGCCAACAATGGATTTATTCATGTAAGATATGCAAAGAACCTATACAAAAAATACATTGTACAAAATGTAGCAAAACAAAAAAGAGGGCAATTTACATAACAGGCCACACTATTCCGGTTAACAAAACCAGAGGGCGATATCCATGATTTTTTTTTGGGGGGGGAAATACCTTTTTGTGCTTCACGCACATTGATTCCGATTTGTTGGGTAATTTGTGCAATTTGAGGTAATTTTGATCTTGAAATCTAAAGTGGAGGGCGTGGCAGCTGTATTGAAACATTGAATAGCGTTATACATTTCAAAATAACTTTATGAGATGTAATTTATTTTGTGGAAATACCTTTTAGTACTTTATACACAATGTGGTGTTTTATTCTGCCAAGGAAAGGTAAAGTATTTAGTTCCCTGAAAATGTCCATCCAGCAATGTTTGGCATACAATGGCAAATCCTTTTTGTCTATAATAAATAATGGCGGGCCAGGAATCGAGTCTTACAGAGCGCCGGTCACCACATGTGGTGATGAAGATTGTAAAACTCCACTGTCAGGTCAGCATGCCACCAATGTACGTGTAACTATATTAACGTGCTCATATACGTATATGTAAACCTGCTCTTTCCGTTGAACAAATCGATACTTAGAAACAGAACAGGTTTGTTTTATTGCTCTACATGCATTAATTAATCAATACATTAAAATAAACCCTCAAAGCTGTAGTAAGACGAACCAAGCGCGAGTACATGAAATTATGTAATGGGTAGGGGCGGGATTTACAATGTCTGTTACGCTAATCTCAGACTACCAACTGCCACGACAACGTTGGCCAACTCGCCGATCTTATGACTTCTATGACTGTCTAGTTGCTAGCCTGAGCGCTCTTACAACTTCTACGGCCGATTAGTTGTTAATCGAGAGTTGGGGAATTTACAACGCAACTGTAGAATTGCCCAACTCCGTCGTGACAGTTGATAGTCTAAGCCTAGCATTACAAACAAAACAACACAAAAATACACACCCCTCCCCGGCAATTGCACTGAAATGATGAAAAAATCGTTTCAACATTTTCAAGTCTTTATTTCTTTGTTATTTCTTCTATTAATACATCTTCCATAACCTAGATGCTAGGATCAGACTACCAACTGTCACGTCGCAGTTGGCCAACTCATCGATCTCACGACTTCTACGACTGTCGAGTTGCTAGTGTGAGTTAATCTGAGCGCAGGGTATTTTTTTATTTTTTTATTTTGGTTCTTTTTTATTTCGGGGTTGGATGTAATTCACTCGGTGAAGCGTTCACTTGAGATGATTGCCACTTGCAGCATTTACACTTCAACTAAATTCATAGTTAAAAATTAAATTGTCAAAATTTACAAGGCACAAATAATTCAATGCACAAATAATTCAACTTTCAACCACTTTCTAACCTGTCGTAAATTTCGAAATTGGTAGTTTTTAACACTAAATAAATTAACGAATTAAGATAGACAGAAAGGGAGGAATATACGAACGGAGTGAAAGACAGTAATTTTGGGACATGTTTCCATGATTTATGTTGCAATAATATTAACACCTGTCACAGAAAAATCGAACACAATTTATTTTACTGGTACACACCTGTCGCGAGGAATCTTCAATTATAAACTCTAACAGAACTATGTTGCCACTTGCAACGTTTACATTTAAGCCAAATTTATGGTTAGAAATTAAATTGTCGAAACGTACAATGAACAAATAATTCACCTTTCAACCACTTTCTATACAAAGCGTTACCTTCACACACCACTACACTCACACAACACTACCTCCACACAACACTAACGAAACATCACTACCATCCAATACCACTACTCTCACACACAACTACCCTGCACTGAAATTCCCAAACACACAATACCCTAATACATCACACTACCCTAAAATTCCCACTAATCTAAGACACCATTAACTTCACTCAACAGTACAATCACACACCACTACATTCACACATCATTACCCTAAAACCACACTACCTTCACACATTACCTCACACAACACTACCCTCACATACTAGTACCAGTACTAGTACCTTTTAGTGCTTTATGCGCATTGATTCCGGTTTGTGTGGTAATTTGTGCAATTTGAGGTAATTTTGATCTTGAAATGTAAAATGGAGGGCGTTGCAGCTGTGTTGAAACATTGAATAGCGTTGTACATTTCGAAATAACTTGATGTAATATATGAGATATAATGTATTTGGGGGAAATACCTTTTAGTGCTTTAGTCGCAATGTGTTAGTTTTACCACTACTACGTCAATTGAGCAATGTTTGGCATACAAGGGCAAATTGTTTTCGTCCATAATAAATAATGGCGGGCCAGGAATCGAGTCTTACAGAGCGCCGGTCACCACCTGTTGTGATGAAGATTGTAAGACTCCACAGCCAGGTCACCGTGCCACCAATGTACGTGTAACTATATTAACGTGCTCATATACGTATATCACTCAAGTACAGGAATCGAGTATTACAGATCGCCGGTCACCACATGTTGTGATGAAGATTGTAAGACTCCACAGCCAGGTCACCGTGCCACCAATGTACGTGTAACTATATTAACGTGCTCATATACGTATATCACTCAAGTACAGGAATCGAGTATTACAGATCGCCGGTCACCACATGTGGTGATGAAGATTGTAAGACTCCACAGTCAGGTCACCGTGCCACCAATGTACGTGTAACTATATTAACGTGCTCATATACGTATATCACTCAAGTACAGGAATCGAGTCTTACAGATCGCCGGTCACCACATGTTGTGATGAAGATTGTAAGACTCCACAGTCAGGTCACCGTGCCACCAATGTACGTGTAACTATATTAACGTGCTCATATACGTATATCACTCAAGTACAGGAATCGAGTCTTACAGAGCGCCGGTCACCACCTGTTGTGATGAAGATTGTAAGACTCCACAGCCAGGTCACCGTGCCACCAATGTACGTGTAACTATATTAACGTGCTCATATACGTATATCACTCAAGTACAGAAATCGAGTCTTACAGATCGCCGGTCACCACATGTTGTGATGAAGATTGTAAGACTCCACAGTCAGGTCACCGTGCCACCTATATTAACTATATTAAAGAGACATTCCTGAGTTTGTCGCAATTTTTAAGATGTTATCGACTAACAGAGACTTTTTAACGATTGTAATTACATATCAAATAGATGTGATGCAGGTTTGTTAAATGATAGGTCTGTGAATAATATATTTACTTTGGTCTGTTTAAATAGCTGTCCATATATCTCGTAATGTAAAGGATAACATCTATTGCCATATATTCTGCAATTTGGCCTCGCCTGTCTTCATCGGCAGTCCATTTGAAACAGCTAGTTTCCAGGGATGTCCACAAAAGTTAGTCGATAGGCTGGTATCATCTCTAGACTGAGACTGTTGTCTTCAGAGAGAACAAGCAGTTTTACAAAGAGATTGCACAAACAACCTTCATGTTTGAAGACTTGAACTTCTTGTTTTTGTTAATGGAACCAAGTGTCTTTAGTGGCTGTCTTGCCATGAGTTGTGTTGTGCCAGGGTAGTGTTGTGTAAAGGTAGCGTTTTTGAAGGTAATATTGTGTGAAGGTAGTTTTATGTGAAGGTAGTGTTGTGTGCGGTAGTGGTGTGTGCGGGTAGTGGTGTGTGAGGTAGTGTTGCGTGAAGGTAGTGTTTTACGAAGGTAGTGTTGAGTGAATATAGTGGTGTGTGCTGTTACTAGTATGTGAGGGTAGTGTTGTTTTATGGTAATGATGTATGAATGTAGTGGTGTGTGATGGTACTGTTGGGTGAGGTTATTGGTGTGTGAGATTAGTCGGGTTTTTTTTAGGTTAGTGTGGTGTATTAGGGTATTGGTGTGTTCGGGAATTTGTATGCAGGGTAGTTGTGTGTGAGAGTTGTGGTATCGGAGAGTAGTGATGTGTTTCGTTGGTGTTGTGTGGGGTTAGTGTTGTGTGAGTGTAGTTGTGTGTGAAGGTAACGGTTTGTGTAGAAAGTGGTTGCAAGGTGAATTATTTGTTCATTGTAAATTTTGACAATTTAATTTCTAACTATGAATTTAGTTTAAATGTAAATGTTGCAAGTGGCAACCTAATTTAGTTACAGTTTATAATTGAAGATACCTCGCGATAGGTGTGTACTAGTAAAATAAATTGTGTTCGATTTTTCTGTGACCGGTGTATTTTTGTGTTGTTTTGTTTGTAATGCTAGACTCAGACTGTCAACTGTCGCGACGGAGTTGGGCAATTCTACAGCTGCGTTATAAATTCCGCAACTCCCAATTAACAACTAATCAGTCGTAGAAATTGTAAGTTGGCCAACTTCTTCATGACAGTTGGTAGTCTGCGATTAACGTAATAGACATTGTGGAATACAGAAATATGTTCACGACAATTATTTTCAGTTATAGTTTGATTTTTTTAGTTTACTTTGCAGGGAAATTGTCAGACCTCACATCACGCCATGTACATCTACCCATGGTTCCGTCGTGTTGACGTAGACTAAGTTCATGATGGTCATTGATCAGTACGCAGCTTCTACTTGGAGCAACACGTGTTGTCCTTTACGAACTAAATTCAGGCCAGATCACCGTGACACCGATGTAAACGTGCTTTCCCTTCATGAACTCAAGAGATTGATACGCCAGAAACAGTAACAGATTTGTTTTATTGCTCTGTGCATTGATCAACAAAATATATATATATTTTTTTAAACGAATGTGAAGTTAAACAATGCACGTACAGGTACCGGAAACCCGAGTACTCTGACCGTAAGTTATAATGCTCTCTCTTGTGAATTCACAAAGAGACAAATAAGGACATAGAACGGTGGTTACAATTTTCCCAACATGTAATAGTCAGGTCTGTTAACGTCAAATTGGGACTGTTTGGGGATGGGCTGAACAAAAGTGCTATTTGTGTTCACCAGAGACTCACACTGGTGTATAGATTACACAAATTATACTCCACTACACTGCAAATAGCAGTCCAAAATCTGACCGATTCTATATACCATTCTCCTCAATTAATGTGATAGAAATGGTAGAAGCATCTCGTTAACGGCAAAATATTTTAATGTTGAAACTGTTGCTATGTAGTATGTGAATAAGTGCTCAATCATTAATGAATGAATGAATATTTAACGACACCCCAGCACGAAAAATACATCGGTTATTGGGTGTCAAACCACGGTAATTCAAACAATAAGTAATGATCAACATCAATATAAAAATTAAACCGGTAAACTAAAACACAGTGTAAAGGACTGTAAAAATACAAATATCACAGATAGATATAATTAAAATGTAGAATAAAATTCAGTATCACGTAAAAATTGTAAAATAATTTCTGGATGGAATCGAAATGATTCCATCACATTTCTTTGTCCAAATAAATCTGTTCGAGTTGCTGACAAATGCTTACACTCCATCAAAATGTGTCGCACCGTCAAAAGACACTGACAGTGCTCACACTGAGGTGGTGCTCAATCATTAAAGTTCTGAGGATGTTCATACCCAGGCAAAACATTTTGTTTTATGTGCGTAGATTGTTAACATTCTGGTAAAGGTGGGTATACTTTAATTGCATGGTATAAGAATACAGAAGGATCTATATATTTTCATTGTGTAGACTTAAACAACTTATCTGTTACCATATATATTCTTTTAATACTTTCTCTGAACCATCAATGCAATCTCGTGTATTTAATACCATCAAAACAGAACATTACTCTGAAAGTGGGATCACCATACTTGTTAACTGCTTTGTTGAAATGTTGAAATATATTTCTGGAAGACCTGGAATGAAATACGTTTCTAGTGATGCTTTTAGTTTATCTCCTGGTATGCATCTGGTTACAAATTCATGCAAGTGATCCACTATTTGCGATGGATTTTCAGTTGACGTATTATTTCACTTTCCCTCTTCACTTTCGGGGGGTGGGGGTCGAGGGTCATGAATTTTCTTATTTGCCATTCTAGTAAAATGGTGAAATGTTTCCTGGATAACTCGGCTTTAATACACGGCAGTGCCTTTTAGAGGTGCAGGCAACCACCTACAGTAATTGTAGTGGTCAAATACAAAGACCACAGTCCTTTGTAGCACTGTATCACAGTATAGAAGCACAATTGAAGGACTCTTTATTTCCATCTTCCAGCCATATCAATCTTTACTTTTAGAAGACATATGCACATTTCTGGCACAAAATGGTCACTTGGTGGGTATGTTTGATTCGTGTTGTGTAACAGGGACCAGACATGCCCATCATATGTTACTAAATTTAGTCAGTGATTCCAGCTGTTTCTGAAAGAGCTTCAGTCTATTGTCAACCTTTCGAGATATTACCGTTGGTATTACAGGGCCACTTTTTCAGACGACGACCAACAACATAATGGTAAATTTGTCTTCACTGTGGGACAATAACCCCTTCCACAGTATAGTCTGGAATATAGCAAAGAGTGGGTAATTGCATGCAATTCATGAATCCGTTAGAATTCAAATAGTCTGTAACATTCTTCACAAAATGTATACCATGTTTCGTCTATACCGTGTTTATCGTCTTAAGAACCAATGGTAGAAGAACAGAATTATTTTGATTTAAAAAAAAAAAAAAAAAACCCATATAAGTTGCATACATTGTATAATAAAGTTGATTAATAATATAAAAGTCTGAAAATTGATAAAATAATTACAACCTGCTAGGGAATCCTCAAAATGCATAATTCATATATTTTCTATAGCTTTGAATAATAGTTTTATTTTTATGACACAACAATAGTAATGTAAGGATATTATCCACACTTCCAATAGCTATATGCTGTAGATTACATTTAAATATATAACTAAAACAATACCTAGAATGTGAACAAAAATTATGTATTATTGAAAACTTACCCTCGAAAACTAGTAACATATAGATCAGTATGACATGCCCACTCGTCATAAAGACCATTCATATCAAATGTACTATATGCATTTACTTTGGCATGAGGACAGACACTATATCAAATGTTAAACTATCTTTATAGGAATAATAAAATGCTAAACATTTGTGTAGCAATTTCAAATGGAGGCCATTTTGAATTATGACGTCACAACAGCCACCCATTGGTAAGACTTTTGTTTTTTGAGCATCTTTTTTTTATGTACACATTAATTTGAGTCTTTAGTAAAAAAACATAAATTGGCACTTTTGTCCAACCTGTCCCCAAAATATTGCTAACAGATCTCACTACAAGGGAAATTCTGGTTTTCCGTAATACATATTAGTAATGTTCATGGCAATTAATATAAGATGTTGCAGCGGGTTATGACTTGATATTCACAGTGTTCTTTCCAGGAAAATGGCCATAGGTTCATTGGAGATTAAAGTTTGTTTTGTTTAACGACATCACTAGACATTGTAATCATCGGCTATGACAGAATGACAGAATGATTCAATCTGTATTGACACCCCATTACTTCCTCTTTTCCTAGATGAAATCATGAGATCGATACGTAAGAGACAGTAACAGATTTGTGGTATTGTTCTGTGCGTTGATTAATATATACTCGCAGGAAAAGGTTCCTTTGCACCAAATGAATGTATACATAATTACATTTACTTCAAATCTGGGACGGGCCGTAGCCCAGTGGTAAAGCGCTCGTTTGATGCGCGTTTGGTCTTGGATCGATCCCCGTCGGTGGGCCCATTGGGCTATTTCACGTTTTAGCCAGTGCGCCACTGCTGGTATATCAAATGATGTGGTGTGTGCTATCCTGTCTGTGGGATGGTGCATATAAAAGATACCTTGCTACTAACAGAAAAATGTAGCGGGTTTCCATTCTAACTCTATACATCAACATGTTGGAAAATCATTGTGAAGCCGTTCTCTTCGATATTTCAGAAGTCAATTGCAATTGCTATTCACGCTTTTTCCGCACAGCTTGCCATATGCACATTTCGGTTCACGTGCTCGTCTTTGACATCAGTTTTCTTATCACTGTACTGAAAAACGGGTGTGTATGGCTTCTCGTCACTCAGAAAAACACGTTTGTCGTCAACTTGATGTCACGCCTGTCAGAAAATTAAAGTCTTCAAGTGATTGGTATACTTGAAATTGAAATAGTACAAACAATTGTTGGTGAAACTAAACAAAATAACATCCGGCTGGGTCAAAGTTCGAGATGCACCTATTTTGTGACAGAGCAGTTAATACGACAAGTGCTGCCATTGGTGATAAATCTGAGAGTGTTTGTTGTGATAAAATGTTGCTTCATCTCGCCACAAAATTCCTGTAATCTATTTTGAATGAGTGTCAATGTACTGACTACTATTGTGCTTGAAACATGTGCGGGGTCCTACTAAAAATAACATGACCAATATTTTGCGGAACGAATGTAGACACTACCCATTATCTAATATGAGCAGCTTAACCCTGATTTTCCCCCTCACATTTGTCTGATTTACTTTAAGAGCGAGACGTCGTAATATTTATATCCGTGGTGTATATGTCGATTGATAGCTGCTTTAGGAGTTTTAGCCACATATTTTACTATTGTCTTCTATGGGATTTGATTTGGTGGTATACACCATGTTGCTAGGCATTGTTGTGCTCATCAGAACGCCATACAGTGTTATCAACAGTTACGAGAACTTTACATCTTCTGTATTTAGGGAGCCTACAAATGTCGTCACGTTTGTAAAATACATATGTCAAGGCCCCAACCGTGACCTTGCTTATACCTCTGGGGACGATATAAACATACTGGTTACTTTCTGAGATGCGACATGTTTACAGCTTTGCTAACGTGTTCAAAAATAAATCGGTGCATAGCAAGGAGCGGTTTTCTGGGCTGTATATACCAGTGACTTAAAGTGATTTCCCATATCAATACTATATTGAACACATTGCTAATGAATTAATGCTATCAATAATCGCAGCGGTGAAGTGAGTAAAACTCGATGTGTGTAGCTTTACCACCACCACTATCCCCACTCCCACCAACACACACACACACACAAACACAAACATACACACAATTAAGCCTAGCGGTGAAATGAGTGAAACTCAGATGTATGTAGCGTTACCGCCACCACTACCCACCCCACCCCACCCTCAACCCCAAACCAAAACCCAAACCCAACCCCCAATATTAAGCCTAGTGGTGTATGAACTTTGGAATGGAGGCGGTACTGGAATTTAAACAAATATTCCATTGCCTCTGGTGGGACACGAATTCAGAACCTACCAGCCAGAGGCATGCTCACCCAGAATAAGTTTAAATATCAGATGTTAACATAGGGCCTACAGCATCTCCAGACTTTTGAGCACAGTAACAGGAAAAAAGAGGAGACCATGGCCCTATCGGCCCTCACTTCTTCCACAGTCCCTAATACACAATTTGAAGAAGAAGAGAAAAATTGTTCAAGACATACAAATAGCATACATACAATATCTAGACAGAATAGTGAGATGTGGTGTGCCCATTAAGGCGTAAACAACTTTTTTCTTGAAACCGACCCTACCTAAAGAAAAAGGCTTACCCTGAATATTTTTCCCTCTTTTTTAAAATTTAATTTTAAGTTAAAAAGAGTACAAATGTAGTTTTTAAGAAACTCTTTAGACTGGCCCCACCTAATATGTTTTAGTCATGTTCCCAAAATAGTTTTTTAGGTATAAGGCAGAATAAAATTTAATTTTCTTCATCTGTTAAACTCTATATTTGATTATTCCTTTGCTAATCTGTCTATGGGGGCCTACTAGTTGGGTATCTCTTTTGTAAGATTTAATATGTATGTAGGATGCATTTTCTTTTTATACTAAGCATATCTGAACTTACTGACAAAAACACTACCAAAAGATGCTGTGATGGTGGTGTAAACAAATAACTCCAATAAAAGTGAAAATCCTGAAATTAAAGTAATTGGTAGGAGTAGCCTGTGTGGTGGCCATGGGTTTACCTTCTCAGTGAGTCAGTATCTATGCCAAGTGTCAAAACCATGGGTCAAAATTATGAAGGCTGTTTTTCTGAAACAGTTGTATAACACCAAATTTAAAATGTGCTGAGATGTAATAAAAATATTAATTTCTTTTCATTATTGGTTATTCTAAAGAGACTGCGGAACTTGTTTTGCAATGTGAGATTTGATTAAATACTTGAGGCATAACAGAACAAACTGTTTTGTTTTTGCTACTGACCCAAAACCAAACTGACCATAAAAAAATACATTTTTGGGGTGTGTGGACGCTTTACCACTGGGCTACGTCCCGCCCCCTACATACATGCATACATATATTCATACATATATGCATACATGCCAGGTCTGGCCATTGTTTCATGCACCTAAGCGGGATAGACCGCTTAACTTGTAGGCCCCATGCATATAGCTGAGTTAAAGAGCATCCTTTTTATGCATGCCTCAATAGCTCAGAAGATATCGTGGCAAATCTGCGGGCGATTCGGTGCCATATGTTTGAGTCAGCAACAGTACGGGACAATTTGTGAGGCCAGAAAGGATTTAATTATCCCCTGCACCAGTGCGTTAATATATATGTATGTAACAGTCATCCTCGACATACATACGATATATAAATATTCATACATCAATACGTACATACATGCACACATACATGCATACATGCATACATACATACATGCATATTGGAAGACTAAGGTAATTAGTTTTGCGAAATATCTATTCATACTACTGTTATCGAGCGATTTAAAAATTCACGATACTATTTGCGTATTGCAATAGTATTTTAATTATCGCAATAATATTACAATAGTAAAACAGACCACAATAGTCACCCCTAGCGACTCGACGTCAAACATATCTAAGCTTCTTTTTTTTATCGAAACCACTAGAGGACATTGATATATTAAATCATCGGCTAATGAATGTCAAACATTTGGTAATTTTGACATATAGTCTCAGAGAAGAAACCCACTACATTCCATTTCCATTAATAGCAAAATACGTTTTATATGCACCATTCCGCAGACAAGATAACACATACATTGATATGCCAGTCGTGATGTACTGACAGGAACAAGAAATAGCCCAATGGGCCCACCAACGGGTATCGATCCCAGACCGACTGCGCTTAAAGTGTGTGCTTTATCGCTGGGTAACATCCCGCCATCAAGCTTATAAAAGGCTCCAGCATGTTTTAATTTTTAACACGGTGAACAACGGCCATAACGGTTGGGGAGATCAAGATGACCTCAAATTGCAAAAAGAGATGAATGTACGGACGGAGTGAAAGACAGAATATGTGACGTGGATTACACTAAGTTTGGGACGTTTCCATGCTTCATATTGGAATAATATTAACACCTGTCACAGAAACAAAATCGATTTCAATTTAGTTTACTGGGACACACATGTAGTGAGGTGACTTATGCATAAGCTGAAAATCTGTTGCCACTTGCCAAGTATACATTTCAGCCACGTTCATTGCTAGAAAATGAATTTGAAATAATTTACAGAGAAGAAAGAATTCACCTTCCAACCACTTTTTACGCACATCATTACCTTCACAGACCACTACTCCCACACAACACTATACTCACACACCACTACCCGCACATACCACTACTCCTACTATAACACTACTCTAACACACCAACACCCTCACACAACACTATATTAACACATCACTACCTTTACGCAACACTACCCTAATTCAGCACTATCCTCAGTCACCACTACTGAATTATTTTCGTCCATAAACAATAACTCGCAATAAAACAACTTGCTCATATTAAATGACGTCATCAGATATGACGTTCCCTGACGACGTATTTTTTACGTTCATCGAGTAATAATTAAATTTTCTTTCCGTCTATACACTTTACGGCTATCTGATTGGTCCAGAGGTGCTTACTTTTTTTCGTTCATATCTCGATGAACCGAACAAATTTAAGCCACGCCTACTATTGCCCCCACCCCTCCCGCCCCACTGACTCGCACTACTTTTGTGCAACAAGCCGGATTATTCTGGCAGTCATATTTAGATATTTTGAAGAAAACACAAGTGAAAGGTACAAAAAAAATGTATACGATAAATTAATGGAAAATGCTATAGCAGAGTTGACATGTAGATATATACGCATTGGTTTTTTTTTTTAAACACACACAAAAAACCCAGCCTCTTCGCTAATCATGACATGAGACTTGGTCGATGGTCAAAGAAATCATGTAAGAAACTTCACTTCTGTAACTTACTTGTAAGCGATGTTCTACGGCTGTTGGCGAAAATTAAACGGTTCCACCAACAGCATAAATGTTAGACACGTTCTCTTCGTTAATTTTCATAAAATATCAACTAAAAAAGAATAGGACAATTCCTTCCAATACAACTAAACGATCCGTAAAAATGCACAGCAGCTAGAGGAAATGACGTCATTTACAAAAACATCACCTGATTCAAATGATAGTGAACGAACGTTCGCATTCTTACGCGACATAAGTATCAATGAAGTTTACACAAACAATACTACAGCCGTATTTAAAGCTAAACAAAATAAATTCAGTTATGTATTGTTAAAGTATGCATATAAATTTAGTTATAAGATTTGACCGCAATTATTTTTTGGTTCATGCAAGTATGAACCAAAGAAACGATGTGCACACTTTTGTATGACCCACTACGCGGGCTCATACAATTCTTAAATAACCAAAGTCCCGTTGCTATGTCTGGATGAGAGAGAGAGAGAGAGAGAGAGAGAGAGAGAGAGAGAGAGAGAGAGAGAGAGAGAGAGAGAGAGAGAGAGAGAGAGAGAGAGAGAGAGAGAGAGAGAGAAACACACTCACAAACACACACGCACACATACATATACTCACGCACAAACACACGCACAAACACACGCACACAAGCATACACACATATGCATACATACATACACAGACACAGACAGACACACAGACAGACGGACACACACACACACACAAATATACACACAGAGACACACATGCACACACACACATACACATATATATACATACATACATACACACATACAGAAAATAATACATACATACATACACACACACATACACATACACGCACACACACACACACACACACACACACACACATACATACACACACATACAGAAAATAATACATACATACATACATACCGACATACATACAATAGAGATATTCAAAATATAAAAATACATATATAGCCAGTGCCAGGTCTGTCCACATCTGCATGTAAGTCAAACGTTGCCAAGCCATGGGGCCTTAGAACCGCTTGGTGGTTGGACCAGTACGAATATGGTCGACTAACGATCGTTCTATTTTTGTGGAACGTAGTTGGTCTGATTGGTAGCGTTCCAGCCCAACAATTGCGGGCAATTGGGTGCCACAGGTTCGGGTCTCGGTAACGGCATGAGGAAATTTGTGAATGCAATAAAGGATTTTAATATCCCCTATGCCAGTGCGTCATTGAATATATGTATGTTTAAGTCAAAACCCGACATGCATACAATAGAGATGTTCAAAATATAAAAATACGTACATTATAATACACACAAACATACACTAGATTTAGACTGTACCGCATCCTTTTAAATATGAATGAAACTGGCATGCTTTCACTTTGTTTAGTTTATCTTAGATTGTGTAAGGAAAGAAAAGTCTCAAAAGAAAGCCTGAAGAAGATATTCCTGGAAATCCGACGTCATTTGGATTCTTGAAAACAACATAGGCTACTAAACAGTGTGAATTAATCCCAATTCCTACATTTGATCCTCAAAAGCATGGATATCATTGACAATGTTACCAAAAATTCACTAAAGCAAAGAATATCGGAAACCCAAAAGCAGATGTTTCATCATTTAGTGACGGTAGATCGCATCATCTTCGGTGTCAGATTTTTCTGATTTAGTTTAAGGGAGAGAGGTCGTAATAGTTATATCCGTGGTGTTTAAAGTAAAGTAAAGTTAGTTTTATTTAACGAGGCCACTAGAGCACATTTATTTTTTATCTTATCATCGGCTATTGGACGTCAAACATATGGTCATTCTGACACTGTTTTGTTTTTTTAGAGGAAACCCGCTGTCGCCACATAGACTATTCTTTTACGACAGGCAGCAAGGGATCTTTTACTTGCGCTTTCCACAGGCAGGATAGCACAAAACATGGCCTTTGTTGAACCAGTTATGGATCACTGGTCGGTGCAAGTGGTTTACACCTACCCATTGAGCCTTGCGGAGCACTCACTCAGGGTTTGGAGTCGGTATCTGGATTAACAATCTCATGCCTTGACTGGGATCCGAACCCAGTACCTGCCAGCCTGTAGACCGATGGCCTAACCACGACGCCAACGAGGCCGGTCCGTGGTGTTTATGTCTATTGATACGCTGCATGTAGGAGTTTTAGCCACATATGCTACTACTGTCGTCTATGGGATTTGATTTGGTGGTATACACCCTGTTGCTAGGCGTTTGGTGCTCATCAGAACACCATACAGTGTTATCAACAGTTAGACCTTGCTCGTTTTTCTGGGGACAACATAAAAAGATGCGACGTTTAATTTTTACAGCTTTGCTACCATGTTCACAAATAAATCGGTGCATAGCAAGGAACGGTTTTCTGGGCTGTATATATACCAGTAATTTAAAGTGATTGCCCGTATCAACACTATATTCAACGCATTGCTAATGAATTAATGCTAACAATAATCGCAGCGGTGAAGTAATTAAAACACGATGTATGTAGCTTTACGACCACCATTATCTCCCACACACCACACACACACACACACACACACACACACACACACACACACACACACACACAATTAAGGCTAGCAGTGAAGCTTTATCGACACAACTACCCCCCCCCCCCCCCCCCCACCAACCCCCTATTAACCCTAGAGGTGCATTAACTTTGGAATAGAGGCGGTACTGGAATTTTTTAAAAATCCCATTACCTCTGTTGGGACACAAACTCAGTACCTTCCAGCCTGAAGTAATGTGACACAACAGCTGGCAAGTGAACCCCGAACATTTTATGCCTTTCTTCCTGACATACGGCGCTCTTGCCTTCGCATTGTGTGTCGGGAATCAACATGAATGTTTTTCTTTGTTTAAACACATTTTCTTGGGGAGCTTGATCCGAACACCCTAGAACTTCGCTGCTAAAGTCTAGACCTCCCCCTCCCACCACTCCCCCCTGGATAATTTTATGTACTCGCGCCTGGTTCGTCTTACTATAGTTTCAGGTGTATTTTAATCTATTGATTAATCAACACACCATGAGCAACAAAGCAGACCTGTTCTGTTTCTAAATATTGATTCGTTCAACGGAAATAGCAGGTTTACATTGCAATATCTGTCCCAGATTAGATCGATAGCCATGTCAGAGACCGGACCTGAGATGGACGTGCCTAAAACCATAGGGATATATGAGCACGTTAAAGGAACATTCCTGAGTTTGCTACATTGTAAAATGTTTCCGACTAATAAAATATTTCTACAATTAAACTTACATGTTAAATATATTTTTTTGTTTAGAATATCAATGTCTGTATATTCGATGTGTTTCTAGTCGGATATAGCGTTACTATCGATAAAAAAGGAAGTGCTACAATCAAAGCAACTCTACCTTCCGGTAATTATATAGTTATGATTGACGGGTCCAGTTATCAAGCTGAATTGTCACCAGAACGTTTACAGTTAGTGCAAACAGGGGATAGGGTAGATCCACGGACATCGAAGCAGACGCCACAATCCGGCAGGCCCAAAAACAAAACTCATAGATTTGTAGAAGTAGATGACACGATGATTGGTAATGTCATTACAGAAAATGAAAATAAGAATACTGCCAAAAAAACTCTATACGACATGCGCATTTTTGAAAACTATCTACAATCAATCAATGAGTCCAGACCAATACATGAAATGCCCCCCAAAGAACTCGATGTAATTCTGTGCAAGTTTTACATCAGTGTACGAAAAGAAACCGGGGGACATTACGAACCGAACAGTCTTACCTCTTTCCAAAGCAGTATCGAAAGAACACTGAAACGTAGGCGATATGGATTTTCAATAACATCATCTATTGAATTTTCACAGTCCAGAGAGGTCCTAAAATCCCGAAAAATTGAATTGAAGAAATCCGGACTGGGCAATCTGTCTTTGCGTGCCGACCCACTTAATGACAACGAGATTGAACAGTTGTGGGAAAATGGTGTCATTGGTATTAACAAGCCTATGAGTGTAATAAACTGTCTCTGGCTTTTCAATGCCATCCATTTTGGCCTCCGGGGAGTGAACGATCACTATAACATGCGTTGGGGTGACGTTTCAATTTTGCATGACGATGATGGTCACGAATATTTACAGCTGTCCATGAGGCAGGAAAAAAACCGCCCTGGCGAAAATCTCCGCGATTACAGAGACGTTATTCCAAAAATGTGGGCAAACACACAAAATCCCCTTCGATGTCCCGTTGAAGTTTTCAAGTTTTATTCTTCAAAACGACCGCGAAACGTCTGTGAAGCTGACGACCCATTCTACATTGCTACACACACACTCGGTATGCCGAAAGCAGGAGAACAGTGGTTCCTCAGGCAATGCATTGGTAGAAATAAACTTGCTGGACTGATGAAAAACATGTGTTCGAGTGGTAATATTTGTACCACTAAACGCCTGACGAACCACTCTGCACGCAAATATCTGGTCCAAAAACTGAACGACAATCACGTTCCTGCTCATCAAATCATGCAGATAACAGGACACAAAAATATCCATTCAGTTAATGCATACTGCCATATAAATCACGACCAACACAAAGAACTGTCGCACATTCTGTCAGCGCCATCTACATCTGGTGAATACTCAAGTTTGGTTCCCGCGTGTTCGTCTTCGAAGGAAATCAGACAACACTTAAATTCTAAACAATCAAAGATCATCAATATTTACGGCGGTGTGAACACCATGTTTGGAGGCAATGTCAGTGGGGGCAACATCGTAATAAATGTGGCTCAGCCTAAAAGTCCTGTTGTCCCCCTAAAACGACGAAGAATCATTTTCGACAGTGATTCAGACTCAGACTGAACTTGATGAAGCCCTTAAATAGGTCAGTGACGTAGATAGGCCTATGTCTGACAATGACGTAGTACTCAACAAAATGCCGCGAAAAGTTATTTTGAAAAATTTTGCTATTGTGAATTATTTTATTATAATTTCATTGTTTATATATAAAACTGTTAAATTAGTATTAAATTGTTTAAATAGCTACAATCTTTGTTTCCGCTTTTAACCTAGTTTCAGAAAGCATAGATAACCTTCAAGGTGTATTGGCAAACCGATTATCAGCTGAGTGATTGACATGTACATGTATTCATACGTCATAACAGACTGTTACGTCCGAGCGCTGGGGTTTTGTTTATTAATCATTTAAGTGATATGATAAATAGAATTCGTCACTCGTATAATTTTTAATATGGGAAATATCAACCTCGGCCTGTTAATCTGTATTTGTCTCGGCAGAGCCTCGACAAATACAGATTAACGAAGCCTCGGTTGATATTTCCCATATTAAAAAATACTCGTGACGAATCCTCTATATATATATATATATATATATATATATATATATATATATATATATATATATATATATTCTTTTTTTTCCACGTATTATCCAAAATATACCTATATTTTCTTTATATACAAAATATATATTTATTTCCTTTACTGTTAATGTGTTTTCCACCATATCTAAGTATATAAAATCCTAGACCGTCCTGTATAGAGCAGTTATCACTATATATATTTTTTTTTTAATACTCAAACACACACACACGTTATACATATGCACATATATATTTTATTGATTATTATTCACAATATACATATATTTTCTTTATTATTACTGACTTCCCCCCTCATATCTCAGTACACGTGTAGACAAACAACAACTGGTAACCATTCACTGCAGCTATACTATAGACTGTCCTGTGCAGAACCGTGCTGTGTAGGAACGTCCTGTACAGAGCCGTCATCACTATATAATTTTTTAATACTCACACACACACACGTTATATATATATATATATATATATATATATATATATATATATATATATATATATATATATATATATATTATACAGTATATATTTTTTTTCCGCGTATTATCCAAAATATACATACATTTTCTTTATATACAAAATATATATTTATTCCCTTTACTGTTAATGTGTTTTCCACCATATCTAAGTATATAAAATAATACGCCCTGTGTAGGAACGTCCTGTATAGAGCCGTCATCACTATATACATATATTTTTGTTAATACTCACACACGCACACGTTATATATATGCACATATATATTTTATTGATTATTATCCACAATATACATATATTTTCTTTATTATTACTGACTTCACCCCCTCATATCTCAGTAAACGTGTAGAACAACAACTGGTAACGACTGGTAACCGTTCACTGCAGCGTATACCATAGACCGTGCTGTGTAGGAACGTCCTGTACAGAGCCGGTAAGGTTTTGGTCCCTTATGAAAAATCCGGCAAGAAAACCAAATCCCACTCAGCGGACGAGAAAAAACGTCATGGCGGCAGCAGAGCTTGGTGAGGGGAGCATGGACATCACATCGGCGGCACTGGTGATGCCAGATGTACCGGTGCCTTGTACCACTAGAGCTTTTGTTAGTGCTCATGACACAATAGCAATGCATGTCTCTCAATGGGTTCGGGAAAAAATTATTAATGGCCATTACGTGGAAATGAGCTCTTTGTTAAATAATGGGGGGGGGGGGGGGGGCAAATAGAAAAACAGATAATCCTAGTCAATGGGGAATTGACAACAAGGGAGACGAACCCAAATAAAATTAGGAGTATTGATCAATGGGCGGATGCATTCATTGTGTTTATGAGCATTTATGTTAATGCTCACCCAGATAAAGTGCAGGAGATGCTGAAATACCTGCAGAGTGTTAAACTGGCGGCGTCTCGAGTATCTGGGTTTGGGTGGAAAGTATACGACGAACAGTTCCGTCTAAAAAAGGCACTGCACCCAACAGGCTCATGGGAGGATGTGGACACTTGAATTGTGGCTATTGTGCATGATGCCCACGCAGACCATGCCCATACCACAAGTCAACAGGGAAAACTCTAGGGGAGGGGGTCTGTGCTATGATTTTAATTACAAAGGGTCATGTAGCCGTAACCCCTGCAATTATATGCATGTTTGCACAAGATGTGGGGGTAACCATTCACAAACCTCATGCTATGTTGGGCTGCAACAAAGCAATTTTCACTCACCAAGGGTGATAAATATCGGGTCGCCCTTTCGGGGCACCTCGCCCACTGGAAGGGGGCAATTCTTTTACCAAAGGGGCGGTCAAGGAAGAGGAAACACACATCAAAGGTTTATGGGACCTAGGGCATACCCCGGTGCGGGTCGATTACCATATGGGGGACCTAAGTTAAAGACTGACACAAACAATTTGCTGTCAGCTGTACAAACTAACAAGGAGCTGGACAAAAAGTTAACACGAGAAATAGAAGCTGGCAGGATAGTTGGACCCTTTGAAAACAGACCAAGTTCAAATTTACGCATTTCGCCAATAGGGGTAGTTCCGAAAGCAACTGGGGGGGGGGGGGGGGGGGGGGGGGGGGGGGGGGGGTTGATTACTCATTTGTCATTTCTTTCAGGTATCAATATTAATGACTTTCTTGACCCTTTGGAATGTTCAGTAAAATACACATCATTTGACGAAGTGGTGGACATGATTGCAAAATTAGGTACAGGTGCTAGGTTAGCAAAAATGGATATCAAGTCAGCTTTCCGCTTATTACCAATTTATCCTGGTGATTTTGATTTGTTAGGTTTTCAGTTTAATGGGAAATATTACATAGATAAATGCTTGCCCATGGGCTGTTCTATCTCCTGTTCATGGTTTGAAAAATTATCAAATTTTTTGCAATGGGCTATACAAGAAAAAAACAGGCAAATTAACTCTTGCACATTATCTTGATGATTTTATTTTTGTTGGGTCCTCTAATACAAATGATTGTGAAATACTTATGGATGGATTCAACAGTGTTTGTCAGGATTTAGGGGTACCCATAGCTGGGGGAAAAACTGTCGGCCCAAGCACCTCATTAATCTTAATGTCTCTGATACAAACCTATTGACATTTTCAGGGAACTAAATACTTTACCTTTCCTTGACAGAATAAAACACCACATTGTGTATAAAACACTAAACGGCACACACACACACACACACACACACACACAATCTAACACACACATGCACACAAAGAAACCCGCATGCACACTCACACACATACACACACTCACAAATACACACACAAACATACATACACACACAGCCACACATACACTCTCTCTCTCTCTCTCTCTCTCTCTCTCTCTCTCTCTCTCTCTCTCTCTCTCACACACACACACAAACAAACACGTATGCACGCGCACGCATACAAACACACGCTCACAAACTAATACACACAAAAACACACACAGACGCACGCACATACACACATAAACACAAACACACATACATACATACAAACATACACAGTCACACACACATACTCGATAGCTCAGAAAGTATTGTGACATGCCTGGAAGTTGCGAACTATTCGGTGCCACAGGTTTGAGTCCCAGCAACGGTATGAAAACATTTGTCAGGCCAGAAATTATTTAATTATCCCCTGAGCCAGTGCGTTAATATCTAAGTATATAATAGTCAATCCCGACATGCATACACTATTTAGATATTTACACATTTATATGTAAATACGTATATACGCTCGTGCATACATACACAACATACACATACATACACACACATACATACACACATATGTACATACATACTCACACACACACACACACATGCACATGCATGCACACATAGAGGTATACATACATACATACATACATACATACATACATACACTCATGCACAACAATACACACAACGTTTTGTAAGGAATATTAGTGTATAAATATGCAATGTCTTTCTGATCTTTCAAAGAGTTCAATTGAAACAGTTGGCTGATCTGTAATTGAATTTTAAATTTTAAATTATGACTTCAGTTTGGTGATGTACAAATTCTGTTTCTTCTTTGAGTGTGGCGAACGTGTTGAATCTAATAGCCACGTGCATCACACGTGTTGCTATCTTCCATCTCACGAAACTGCGATTCAGCGTGCGTGCGTTTAGTGTATTTGCACTTTACAATATTTGCATTATATAAGTGTATAGGTAAGACAGGTTGACGTTCTGCAGTAAGAGCTGTTCATTGACGAAGATGAAGCTGTCGTTGATGTTTGTGGTACTTCTCGGTATTTGCTTCGTGTGCTCGGAAGCTTACAGAGGCTGGTGGAGGCGCCCGAGTTGGGGTCATCACGGTAGACGCAATAGACAGTGCCAGAAAAGGTAAACTCATATTTCAAATATATATTATTGTCTTTTCAAACATGACTGTCCTGTTTCTAACACAGGAGACAAAGAGTTGTAGAGAGGTAAAATCATCTTTTAAATCTATACTATTGTCTTTTCAAACATTATTCTTCTTTACTAACGCAGTAATCAAAGTTTGTTTGTGACAGAAAAGGTAAATTACATCTCAGATCTATATTATTGTCTTTTTAAACTTGAATAATTTAAAGTTTGTTTTGTTTAACGACACCACTAGAGCAGATTGATTAATTAGTCATCGGCTATTGGATGTCAAACATTTGGTAATTCTGACTCGTAGTCATCAAAGGAAACCCGCTACATTTGTTCTAATGCAGCAAGGGATCTTTTGCATGTATTTTCCCACAGACAGGAAAGTACATACCACGGCTTTTGACCAATTGTGGTGCACTGGTTGGAACGAGAGAAAAAACAATCAGTTTATTGGATCCACCGAGGTGATTCGATCTGAGACGCAAACACATGAAGCGATCATTCAATCGAATGAGCTAAATTCACCCCACCCACCCCTCAAAAAAAGAAAGAAGAAGAAGACCCCCCCCCCCCCCCCCCCCCCCCCCCCCCCCCCCCCCCCCCCCCCCGAAAAAAAAAAAAACCCCCAAAAACCCCAAAACATACAAATTGAATGTCCTTTACTAAAAGGTTGTTAAAATTGTGATTTACTAATCATCGGCTATTGGATGTCAAACATTTGGTTATTCTGACATATAGTCTTTGAGAGGAAACCCGATACATATATCCATTGGTAGAAAGGGGTCTTTTATATGCACCATCCCATAAATAGGTTAGCACAAACCACGGCCTTTGACATAGAATGTTTTGACACCCCAGGTGAAAGCCGAACTTAATATGGGTTTGAATGAATAATTGTTTGTACTCCGAGAGTTCACAAGTTCTTAACGTTTTTTTTTTTTTTTTGATTACACTGGATATGTAGATATATATAGATTGATAGATACTGAAAGCCAAAAGAAACTATACACGGAATGTTTTTTTAGATTTATTTTCGTAATACACAAAAAAATCATAATATTTGTTATAGCAAACCAGATTTCATTATCAAACAAAACACTTCAGCAAATGTCATTAAATGTGGCTTATTAGAACAACCGTTATTCATGCCGAAAATGAATAGGCGGTAAAAATAAAAAAGTAAAACGCAATACATTTCACAAACTAAAAATATCGATGTAAACTTAAAAGGTAAATTGCATAGGAAAAGTTGGAAGTCAATTAAACAGGCGCTCCTGTGTCTTTAATATCGCGTATGTCCACCGTTAGCTCGAATTAACGCCGTTAGACGTCGCCGCATGCAGTTAACGTAATGTAGAATCAAATTTGCTTTCAAGTTCTCCCATTCACGTTCCAATGTTCTTTGTAATGGTTACGTCTCATCCTCCTATTCAGTTCATCTCAAAGGTGTTCAATTGGTGACAGGTCAGGTGAACACGACGGCCATGGCAGCACATTTATGTTTTAAAGTTGTAGGTAATCCTATGCTATTCTGGTGGTAGGCGGTCGCGCATTGTCCTGTTGGACCATGTCGGTTCATGAAAAGTACCACTTGTAATGCGAGAATGTCATCCCTGTACCGTTGAGTCTTACGTCCTCCGCAGATTTCTTCCCATACCATGATACTTCCACCTCCGAATCTGTCCATTTCCTTCACACAGACATTAACATAACGTTTTCCCTGCCTCCTGTGCACTCTTTTTCGTCCGTCTGCACGACTTAGGCAGTAAGGAGATTCGTCACTGAAAACAACGTTATTTCAGTCCATACGTCTCCAACTCAGGTGTTGCCTGGCCCAGCATAATCGCGCTTGACGGTGATGAGCTGTAAGTATGGGGCTACGGTAATGGCTTCTAACATAAAGACCAAACCGTCGTAATCTTCTGTGTTCAGTTTGTGCACTGATTTGACGTCTAGGCATATTGACAGCAGTAACAGTAGGTGGCAAGAACCGATCTTGCAAATGCAACAGCCTGATATACCGGTGTAGCAATTAATTTGCACTCCCCAAGAATATGCTCTCCCCTGTTGTTATTATTATACGTATAATTTGCACTCCCCCAGTTACTATTAAATGTATAATACGCTCTCCCCATGAATTATTTGCACTGCCCCAGTTATTATTATGCATATTATATGCACTCTCCACTACTTTGTTTTAATACTGAATCCATATCCACTATTGGTCCAGGGGCGGGACGTAGCTCAGTGGCATAGCGCTCGCTTGATGCGCGAGCGATCTAGGATCGATTCCAGTCGATGGGCCCATTGGGCAATTTCTCGTTCCAGCCAGTGTTCCACAACTGGTGTAACAAAGGTTGTAGTATGTACTATCCTATCTGTGGGATGGTGCATATAAAAGATCCATTGTTGCTAATCAAAAAGAGTAGCCCGTGAAGTGGCGACAGCGGGTTTCCTCTTTCAATATCTGTGTGGTTCCTAACCATGTATCTGACGCCATATAACCGTAAATAAAAATGTGTTGAGTACGTTGTTAAATAAAACATTTCCTTCCTTCCCCTATCGGTCCAACCGGAGGGGACTATAGGTTTTAACACCGTCCTTCTGTCTGTCTGTATGTTCGTCCGTCCACATATGGGTTGCATAGAATATGTGTCTAATAATGAACGTAGAGTAGATTATGTGTATAGAAATGAATGGGGAGTCTGTATTATATGTATAATAACTAATGGGTAGTACAGATGGTGTGTATTGTAATGAAAAAGAAAGAAATGTTTTATTTAACGACGCACTCAACACATTTTATTTACGGTTATATGGCGTCAGACATATGGCCAAGACTACACAGATTTTGAGAGGAAACCCGCTGTCACCACTACATGGGCTATTCTTTCCGATTAGCAGCAAGGAATCTTTTATTTGCGCTTCCCACAGGCAGGATAACACAAACCATGGCCTTTGTTGAAGCCAGTTATGGATCACTGGTCGGTGCAAGTGGTTTACACCTAACCATTGAGCCTCGCGGAACACTCACTCAGGGTTTGGAGTCGGTATCTGGATTAATAATCCCATGCCTCGACTGGGATCCGAACCCAGTACCTACCAGCCTGTAGACCGATGGCCTAACCACGACGCCACCGAGGCCGGTGTATTGTAATGAATAGTTAGTGTGGGTTATATGTGTAATAATGAATGTTGAGTGTATATTATATATATACTACTCAAAAGAATTTAAGGGTCAAAAATTTATAACCAAATAAGTTTCAGAGTGTATTAGATTGATGATGTAAACTACACCAATTTTTTTTTTTATTGTTCCATATTTACAAAAAACCACAAATAAACGTCACTGTATACAAGAAAGTCACATGACATGCTGTCAAAGTTGAAGGTTGTCAAACATGGATTTTACACATTAGAACATTCGTTTAATAGTGTGTGAATCCACCCCTGGCGCGAATACACTCGACACATCGTTGCCTCATGCTGTTGATCAGACGTCTGAAGAACTCTTGGGGAATGGCCTGCCACTCTGCCATAAGAAGTTGACCCAGATCATGAAGGTTGGCCGGAGGGGCATGGTTATCCCGAACTCTCCTGCCTAATTCGTCCCAGGCGTGCTCTATTGGGGCCAAGTCAGGCGAATATGCTGGCCAATCCATCCTGGCGATACCTTGTTGTCTGAGAAAGTCCGTTACCACCCTGGCGTGGTGGGGTCTGGCATTGTAATCCTGCAGAACTGCCCCGCCGCCAATCTGCTGAAGGCCTGGGAGAACCAACGGCCGGATAATCTCATTCAGATAGCGGATTCCATTCAGATTGCCATCCACCACATAAAAGGGGGTCCTGTGGTGGATAGAGATGCCGCCCCACACCATGACGCTGCCACCACCGAACCGGTGACGTTGTCTAACGTTAACGTCAGCGAAGCGCTCCCCAGGACGTCTGTAGACACGAACCCGACCGTCGTTAAACTGGAGACTAAACCTGGACTCATCAGTGAACATCACTCGACCCCACTGAACACGTTGCCACCGCAGATCAAGCGTGCACCAGTGACGTCTGGCCGTTCTGTGACGTGGTAGGAATGGTGGTCGAACAGCCTGGCGACGGCAGCGTAGATTATTGGCTCTCAGACGATTGCGTATGGTTTGATCAGACACTCGAGTTCCAGTCGCAGTCCGCAGATTGTCACGTAATCGGCGTGCAGTGGTTGTGCGTTGACGTAGAGCCATATTGGTGATGTAGCGGTCCTCTCTATTTGTAGTGCTTCGGGGTCTTCCCGAACGTGGACGATTTCGAACAGAATTCGTTGCTTGGTACCGTTGCCACAGTCGGCCAACGACACTCTGACTGACACCAAGTCTCAGAGCAAAATTTCTTTGCATATTGCCATCCTGAAGCCAAGCAATAGCCCTTCCTCGATCTTCGATAGTCAGTTGAAGTCGTACCATTGTCGAATTTGGAGTGTGCACCGTACACGAACGCAAGCTCCAATTATACGGAAATTCAGCATTGGGAACATGGAATACACGTTCAAAGAGTGCAAATGAAGCGCTTTGTGAAAAAGCAAGTTATGGGCACTTAGCAGACCTTTCGCTTTCGCCCTAATTTACGTGCAAATGTAAGCATGTTTTCGCCATTAGAACTAGTCGACAGTGTCAATGACAGTGGATTTTAATTCATTTATGGGTTGCTTAGACCCACTTTCGTCAAAATGGAACAATACCATGCGTGACATTATGGTGTAGCTAATATAATTGACATTCAGAAAATAATGTCGAAAATATCGTCTGACCCTTAAATTCTTTTGAGTAGTATATATTATAATGAATATGGAGTATATGTTATATTTATAATAATGAACTCGAGATTATATGTATAACAATGAATGTGGAGTGTATATTACATGTATTTATATGTATAATAATATCCGTAGATTAAATGCATAATAATGAATGCGGAGTGTAGATTATGTATATAACAATGCATGGGAAGCGTAGATTACACTATAATAATGAATGGGGAGTGTGAAGTATACGTATAATAACGAATGGGTAGTGCAGATGATGTGTATATCAATCATAGGTGTAGTGCAGTGTATATGTATAATAACGAATTGGGAGTGCAGATCGTATGTATAGTAATGAATGGGGAGTGTATATGATACGTATACTAATGAATGGGCAGTGTATATTATACGTATAATAATGAATGGGTAATGCAGGCGGTGTGTATAGTAATGAATACGTAATGTAGTTTATATGTATGGGGAGTGCAGATTATATGTATAGTAATCAATTAGGGGTGTATAGTATACGTATAGTAATGAATGGGGAGTGCAGATTATATGTATAGTAATGAATGAAAGTGTAGGTTATATGTATAGTAATGCATTTTTAATATCCACCATCTCACAGACATGATGATAGCACATATCACGGCCTTTGATTTACGTCGTGATGTATTTGCTAGAACGAGAAATAGCCGATAGGGCCCACCGACGCGGGTCGATCCTAGACCGACATCGCATCAGCCGAGCGCTTTATCATTCCAAAACTGAATTATCTTTATTCGATCATCATTTAAATAATTTTCTTGATTGGAAAATCGTTTGCAATGTCGTCTAAAATTCGCTTTTCGTCCATTGCCTTTCATATCATACTTGTAACTTAAGTCGTTAGTTATTTTTTTTTTAATAAAGGTCTTTAAACAAGCAGATTCTTGGATCCATCCGATCACCACACATGCTGAGTTATTTCTATTCTGCAAATTTGCATGGGTGAATCAAGGAAAGTTTTGGTCCCCTTTGTTTCGCCCCCGATTCATATACCCAACACCCTCGTCTAGATTCGCCACTGAGATTTATACCAGCTTTTACAGTCATCAAAAACACTGCAAAAATATAATTTTGTGAGTGCTTAAAAATATATGGTAACCAACGTGTAATATATAGTCTAGGGGAGTGCATATTATTCAGGGGGGAGTGCTTATTATATATATATATATATATATATATATATATATATATATATATATTATATAATATATATATATATATATATATATATATAGAGAGAGAGAGAGAGATATATTATATAATATATATTATATAATATATATTATAGTCGAGGCATGGTTTTATGCGAGAGAAGAGAGAGAGAGAGAGAGAGAGAGAGGAGAGAGAGAGAGTGTCAGAATGAGAGAGATGAGAGAGTCGAAATGAATCACATTTAATAACTGTCTCCTTGGTTGACACTTGCACCGACCAGTGATCCATAACTGGTTCAACAAAGGCCATGGTTTGTGCTATCCTGTCTGTGGGAAGCGCAAATAAAAGATCCCTTGCTGCCAATCGGAAGAGTAGCCCATGTAATGGCGACAGCGGGTTTCCTCTCAAAATCTGTGTGGTCCTGAACCATATGTTTGACGCCATATAACCGTAAATAAAATGTGTTGAGTGCGTCGTTAAATAAAACACTTCTTTCTTTCTTTCTTTGGCGAACGTATTTGTGTACGTATTTACGTGCGTTTTAACGAGTGCGTGTATGTCAGATATGGTTTGAGATACTGAGGATTGAGGGCGATTTAAAAAAAAAATTATTTTCTGTTTTTGTTGCTTGGTTTTCTTTCGTGGGGGCATATATTTAACAGGAGAGTAATAGGCTTTACAATTTGAAACAAATAAATCAAATAACTTTCTTTTACGATTTTTAAAGAATTTATTTAAACGTAAAAAAAACTTATTTTTTCGACGACCATAAGTTTGGAGAGTTCTGTCTTTAACAGCCTTAGACACGATAATTGTTTACTTGTGTATATTACTTATGTATTTGCAGCAACAACTACTACAACTACAACAACAGCAGTGCCTACAACAAGTCCAACAACAGCAGCGCCTACAATCAGTCCTGAAGGTAAAACAATGTGATTGTTCTTTTGTTAATCTGTCTGTGCTAGTTGGAGATCCGTAAAATACTTGGAGCTAACGACGTTATTCACTTTTATTATTCACTTTTTTGTGTTGTGGCCCATGTGTTTTAAATATTAAACATAAAAATAGAACACTTTTGTTATCAAAAACACGTTTTATTTTATTTTTACGTGAGCGTTTGGACTAATCAGAAAAGTATAGGTTTAACTAAATGTCCGTGGCATCAAGGGCCAACTTCACAAACCACCGTAAGTTTACATCTAGAGGGCGTACATCTATAAGTGTTGCGCATCTATTCACAAACCATCGTAAGTTTACATCTACCGGACATACATCTATAAGTGTTGCGCATCTATTTCACGAACAAAATTACATTATTACGAAAAAATGAGCATTTTAAGGACAAAATGAAATACTAGTATTTGTTCTTCTAACTATATGCGCTGTACTATAATAGTAATAAGAGTTGTGGTTTAGTCGTATAAAACTAGGCTTACGATGATTTGTGAAACTGGTCCCAGATTTAAAATGCGTATGTATTTGTGTCGTCGGAAATTTTAAAATTGTATTTTCATGTAAAACAGAATTTACAACTAAAGGTAGCAAGGAAGTAAATCATAATACACTGTCCTCCATACTAACACAAATATAAAACAAAGGTGAACAAGAATTTTCCTAGGTGTATCACTAATCACCAATATACACACTATAGAAAGAAACCCACATTCAGCTAAGCTTCGGCAAACTCCGGACAGCAGAATTCTAAGTTCGCCGACCTATATCGTGACGCTGCGTCACATGATCGCCCACTCAGCCATCCCGTCTTCCGGGGGCCGTCGCAGACAATAATACGACAAGTGCCCGACAATCACCAAAAAAAGAGAGAAAAAAGTTTGTTTTGTGTAACGACACCACAAAAGCACATTGATTCATTAATCATCGACTATTGGATGTCAAACATTTGATAATTTGTTTAATCAAGGAACTCGAAAATGGTCGATGTATATGTATTTGACGTCAAACATAGGATTATTGTGGTATTAGAGCAGAAATTTTTGACTACTTTTTGGTAGTCGGCGATTGCCACAAAATTACATAGCTTGGTCTCTGACTGTATGAGAGCGTATTTATCTCCAAATGTCCATCTAGCTCTCTTACAATCAGAGTACTCAGGCTGACCTACGTGCATGTAGTGATAATACCAAGTCCATATTGTGTGTTTCAAAGGTTCCTGAACTAGGTGTTATCAACCTAAATCTGAAAGCTTTCTCTATTGGAGACATCTCCTAATAGGCTGTTCCACGGCTGTTACGAAGTCACTATACCCCGTGCACCCGGTATACAGAAACTGCATTTAACAAAAAGCTCATTTAACAAACTTGTGAAAATTCATTTTAATTTATTTCCATGCTTATATCTAATCGGAAATACATTGGACCAAGTATTTTGTCATGTTGTCAGAGGTGTCCGGTTTTCAAGGGTTTGCATTGATTTCTTTGTACTCTGTCGTTTGTATCCGATGATGTCCTGTTATGTATCTTGTATATGTATTGAAGTCGTATTCAACGGACTTGACAACTATAGACTACATATGACCAAGGTTCACCAGTAAGGCAGGGTATGCACATATTTCACAAAAACGAGATATCATCACTGACTTCACAGTGAATCATGAGTGCATACCATCACTCGTGTCTATAAATACATCGACGGAGTTGTGTCGTGTGCCAGTCTTGAGAGTGGCAGTCCTCTTGCAGACAGGTTAGGTAGGATGTATCGTCCTGGAGAGTGACAACAACAAGCACGTGGCAGTGTACAATAGTAGTAGTCACGATCTTGTTAAAACGTCATTTGACTCTGTTTTGTGCAGATATAAGAATATTGATTATGGTAATGGTGGTGTCATTATTAGTTACGATGTTTTATAGTTTTGGGCTTGTTAAGAACATAGCCGGGTACGGGCTTTAAGTTTTGAAGGGGGCAGACTGGTGTTTGCCCGAATTAAAGGGACATACCCTAGATTTTAAACACTAAGGCATATTTTTAAATTATTATAGCCGTTTTTTGATAACTAAAATCATACTTTACTTAGAGTTTATTGTTTAGATTATCCATTTCCGTACATTCGAAGTGTTTTGATCATCCTAGTGTTTTTAATATCACAAAATGACCTAGCCAGGCCGCCGAACTTTGGAAACGCTTGCATAAACACATAAGTGAGCAGTCATTTGGTGACCGAACAGAGTTTCTCCAAAGTGTCATAACTGGTGCCATCATAATTCAGGAGGGTGGGTAATGCGTTCGCTAGATGCGCGGTCGCTCTAGGATCGATCCCCGTCGGTGGACCCATTGGGTTATTTCTCGTTGTAACATAATTAAATTAATATACCATATTTTGGGAAAAGTACCTTCAGTAGATAATCTTGTACCCTCGGTAGTTCGGTACCATAAAATCCACCCTATTGAAATCTTTAGTGTCTCATTAATTTTCCTATAACTATCCCTAGTACTGATAGTAAACATAAACTGATAAAGTACGGTTATTCACAAATATTAAAAAATAATAATAAGAAGAATAGAAGAAAATAATAATTTCTTATAATTTGAAAATCTACCCTTATTAGTTAGATAATGCATATACATATTTAATTATTAGTGTCTACATAATGTGTTTACTTAGCTGAAATATACAGTAGCTAACAAATACATAAATTAATATACCATATTAAGGAAAAAGTACCCTCAGTGGATGATCTTGTACCGTCGATGGTTAAGGTACTCTAAAATCCAGCCTATTAAATTCTCAAGTGTCTCATTTTCCTACAACTATTCCTAGCATGGATAGGAAACATACAGTAAGTTTATTCACATACCCGGTATATTTACCTACAACTATTCCTAGCAGTGATAGGAAACATACAGTAAGGTTATTCACATACCCGGTATATTTACCTACAACTATTCCTAGCATGGATAGGAAACATACAGTAAGTTTATTCACATACCCGGTATATTTACCTACAACTATTCCTAGCAGTGATAGGAAACATACAGTAAGGTTATTCACATACCCGGTATATTTACCTACAACTATTCCTAGCATGGATAGGAAACATACAGTAAGGTTATTCACATACCCGGTATATTTACCTACAACTATTCCTAGCATGGATAGGAAACATACAGTAAGGTTATTCACATACCCGGTATATTTACCTACAACTATTCCTAGCAGTGATAGGAAACATACAGTAAGGTTATTCACATACCCGGTATATTTACCTACAACTATTCCTAGCATGGATAGGAAACATACAGTAAGGTTATTCACATACCCGGTATATTTACCTACAACTATTCCTAGCAGTGATAGGAAACATACAGTAAGTTTATTCACATACCTGGTATATTTTTACAAAAATAAAGGAAGGAAATGTTTTATTTAACAATGCACACAACACATTTTTATTTCTGGCTATATGGCGTCTGATATATGGTTAAGGACCACACAGATATAGAGAAAGGAAACCCGATGGGCTACTCTTTTCGATTAGCAGGAAGGGATCTTTTATATGCACCATCCCACAGACAGGATAGTACATACCACGGCCTTTGTTACACCAGTTTTGGAGCACTGGCTGAAACGAGAAATAGCTCAATGGGTCCACCGATGAGGATTGATCCCAGACCAATCTCACATCAAGTGAATGCTTAATCCACTGGGATATGTCCCACCCCACTTTTACAAAAATAGAAAATGAAAATTACAAATAACAAATTGTAAATATACCCTGATCATTTAGATAATGGATTAATCCATCATATTCATATTTAATTTTCAGTGTCTACATAAGAAGGCATTTATTTAGCTGAAATTAACATTACATATAAAATGGAAAATCCACCCTGATAAAATTGAAATCTGAAGTTTATCATTTTAGCAAAAACTACCCCCAGCATATATAGTACATGTGCAGCTTTGGTGCAATTTAAAGCCCTGACATTGGCCAAATATCATGTACCACATTGTTAGGTCATTTAACCCCATTCCCTAACCTTACCTGTAGGTGGTAGATAATGAATTAACCCACGATTATATATAATTATATTCATTTTGACATAATTATACTGTATATATATTGATGTTTACATATCTGATACAGGCGTTAAAAAACAAAAAAACAAAACCCCCAACTATGCGATATATTATATTATTCACGTATTATTAATATTGTGTTACGTTTACAAACGATTAACTATGCAGCATTGTTTGTAGTCCGTTACATCTGTCATAAGTGTCGGCCGCGGAGACTCACGAGGCTGGAGCCGAACGCTCTTCGGGGGCCTCCGGAACCATGGGAACGGTTTCCGTGTTAAACAAACCGGAGGCCGCCGAACCGGCAAAGGACATCCCTGTCACGGCGATTGGCTTTTGGTGATGATGATGATGATAACTAGTTTAACGTTCCCATATACCACTAGGGTTTCGAACACGCCCATCCCGAGTCCGACCTCCGATAAGATCGGTGGCCTGACTCGGGATGGAGGGGGGGGGGGGGGGGGGGGGGTGAAAATAGCAATTAGTAAAAAAGTTAATAGATTAAATAAAATAAAAGTTACAAGCCAAAAATAAAAAAGAATTGACTGCTCGGCTGAATATTTATATAATTTGGAGCATTTCAGAAGGACAGTCCGAAATTAAATAAGAGAAAGAAGAGAGGATCGGACTATTTAATAATATTTTTAAAAAAGAAGTAATTTCGACATAAAATTTTGAACGCAGATCTAAAAGTTTAATGAATGAATGAATGAATGAATGAATGTTTAACGACACCCCAGCACGAAAAATACATCGGCTATTGGGTGTCAAACTATGGTAATGGAAACAAATAAGGTGATGATCAACATCAACAGAAAAATTCAAGATATAAATAAAAACAGTGTAAAGAACTGTGCAAAAATACAAATACAAATATCACAGAGAGATACTGACTTTTACTCTAAACTTCAATGTGTGCTGTATTGGCCATTCTCAAAGAGAATGTTACACCCCTGCACCACGGTGAGGTTACAGCACGCGCAGGGGATCTAAAAGTTTAAAGTCCGATCGATATGTTCACGCGAGTGGCCTCGTTAAGGCCGTTTGGGTGCTCAGCTTGAAGGGACGAGATGGGTTGCATTCCGTCAAGAAAACCCCTAGATTGACAGTCGATAGACATTGAAGGTGTAGTGCTGTGCTGAAATACAGATCTTGAGAAGCCGGATCCATCTGAACGAGAGACAGTATCAGACTAGGATATAGACCGAGGGCGGATTCAGGAGGGAGCCGCCCCTTTTTACAGGTTAACCAAGCCAGAGAAGGGGGAGGGACAGCCAACATGCAGACCGCTCCCACTCCCTTAGTCCAACCCCCCCCCTTTCAAGTAGTCAATAGGGGGGATCAGCTAATAGGAAGTGGGAACCTACCCTCCCCCCTCAAACGTATGTTGGTGGCGAATTGCCAAAACTAATCTTGCAGGGCAAAGGGGCGTAAATGTTTCGAATAGGGTCAGACTAGCCAATCGTGACCTGTTCATTGTCAATATCATAATTTGGAACAATGGCTATATAGACATCCTCCTGTCCCGACCAACGGAAATAGATATCATTCTTATAAACGTAGTTTGCCACAAAATGGTTAACTACCAAGAAAACCCGGTTAAATGTGCCAAAATGAATGAATGAATGAATGTTTAACGACACCCCAGCACAAAATTATACATCGGCTATTGGATGTCATAAAAAGGTAAGTATATGAAATATTATTTATACAATAATGTAAAAATAAGTCCTGAGCAGGTTAGAAATTCAAATATTGATATTTTTAACGATAAATTAATTAAAGTAATTATATCGCATAATAATGCTAAAATTAATTCATTTCCATGGTGGTCTGAAAATGTTACTAAATTTAAAATGGAAAGAAATAAATGTACGAAAAAACTTTTAAAAGATAATAGTCAAATTAATATTCTAAGTACCGGTACCAATTTATGCATGCTATCGCTAAAGAGAAAAAGGCCTCTTGGAAAAAATGTGTCAGCTCTATTGGAGATAGCACTACTGGTTGAGAAGTATGGTCTAAGGTCAAAAGGATCCAGGGGAAACCAGGCACCAGTGCAAATATTTTAAGAAATAGTAAATTATATAAAACTAATCAGGAGCTACTTTCAAAAATAATTCGGCTACCACTAACTTTTCCAAAGATTTTCAAAAACGGAAAATATACGTTGAAAACAATAATAAAATTTCCCTGGATGCTAAATTCTGTAAGAGTGGAAACGAATACGATATGCCATTTAAACTCCAAGAGATGATCAAGGCTTCTGAACATCAAAGTGGTTCAGCTTCAGGCCCAGACAAATTTAGTTATTTATTTTTTAAACATATGCCTACTAGTACAATTGAACTTTCCTTGGGGTTGTTTAATTTAATTTGAAAACCGGGGTATCTCCCCTAATAGTTGGAAGCATGCTGAGGTTTTCGGGCTCCCAAAGAGGGGGAAAGACTTTATTGATCCCCAAAATTACCGTCCCATCTCACTAAAGTCTAGCGTTTACAAAACTATAGAGTATATGGTAAACAGGCGTCTTACCTACTTTTTTTGAATTAAACAACCTTTTAAAAAAATTCAAAAATGGTTTCAGACAAAAATCATTCAACAACCAACCACCTTCTTCGCTTACAACCCGAGATCAAAGATACATTTCGGAAAAAACACAAGGTGGTTGGTGTATTTGTAGATATTGAAAAGGCAAACGGCATGGTTTGACGACATTGACTATTGCAAAAAAATTACAAAATTGGTGTAAGAGGGTGAGTGTTTACATTTATTGACCGTTTTATCAATAATAGAACTTTTACTGTTAATTTTAAATGTTACTGGAAAACGGTATCCCCTAGGGGTCAGTGATTGCGCCTACACTTTTTGAATTTTTTATTAACGATTTGGCTCAAGCACTCGCTGAAAATAATAAATCTAGAGATAACAAATTCAGTATCGGTCTTTTTGCTGACGATACTGCCTTCTGGAGAGTAGGAAATACATTTGATTTAACTAAGAAAGACCTCCAGTCTGATTTAAATATTTTACAAAATTGGTCGGAATCCTGGGGGTTACCATTTCCCAATCTAAAACAAATAGCATTTCTTCTCTGGGCCGTAATGGCATACCGCCCCCTAAATTAGTATTAACATTTGGTAATAAAGTTATAACACAAGATAATTCGGTCCGCTGTTTAGGAGTCACCTTTTACCATGCCACATTAACAGATTCCTTGGTTTTTTTGGATTGGTTCTTTCTGGTGAGATGAACCCATGGGTTCATACGTGCACCGGGTACATAGATGTCCAACACTTGATGCTAAATGTTGACAGATATCTGCTTTAATCATCGATTCGGGGTTTAGGGCAGGGTTTATGGACAACATCGTCCTAGAGCTGAACGTGATCACATTGAAAAACTAAGGTTCACCACACACCAAATCTGGATCTGAGTCTGGTGAGTCTGGTGCTGTCAAATTATGTTAGATCATGTTCCATGTCGTCTGCTGCCAGATCTAGTTACGATGTGTTTTGTCATATTCGATTCAGAACTGGTACCATACTCACCAGCCCCAGCCCCAGCCCCAGCTGTCAACGTTTTATGCAAATTCAGCAGTTAAGCATATTTTATGTTGCGTCCCGAACTTTTGTGACCTCAAAATAACCTTTAGTTATTTAGGTGACACTTAGATTCACCAGATTCCTGACCAGAACTCAATTTCAGTGTCCTTGAACAATAACAAATTAAAATATAAGTAATTTCATCAAAAAATACAAGCTTTTTTAATTTTGAGGTTTTCAAAAATCGTTTGGTGAAATACATACATTTCAGACGTTTTTAATGGTTATTTGATGAAATATATCAAATATCTTGTCATATTTGTATTAAATATTATTCTTAAATTATTTCAGAGTGTTTCTGTTAAATTATTTTCAGGAAATAATCAAGAAATTAAAAAAAAAATCTTTAAAATATCTTAATTTGTGGAATTTTCCTTTTTCGGGTAAGGAGTAGTGCTACCAATTTTAACAATATTTTTAAAATATGGTTATCACATGAAATATATTTTATTAACTGAATTTCATAATGAATTTCCTTCAAATCCATGTATCTTAAAAATAATAATGTTTCTTTAGGAAATACATCAAATAAATATTTTTGTCACTCGATTTATAAAGAGAATTAGGGACAAGCGGGGAAATTTTTTGAAATTTCAACTTACTATCTCGAAATTTTGTGATATTATCTCGGTATTTCAAGATATTATCTCGAAATGTCAATAATTAATGTTAGCATGGCAAAACTTTGAGGGAGGCCCTTTAATATTGACATTTCAAAAATACTAGTTTTTTATAATTATTTATTTATATATTTATTTATTTACTTACTTATTTACCTTTCGGAAACCATCAACAAGCCGTCGGGCTATTCGTTAAACTCTTTCCTACCTATCTACAGTATCGGTCTTGGCTGTGTACAGGTTAACCCATAGATCATAAGATACTAAATATCCCCTTGTGCTGGAAATATCTCCTTGTGCTGGAAATATCCTCGTGTGTGGTCTCGTACCGTTTAACACAACACAGACTGAGGCAGGATCTAGCTCAGCTGTAGCCCAATGGGCTATTTCTCGTTCTAGCCAGTGCACAAATGCCCTGGTATGTACTACCCTATCTGTGGGATGGTGCATATAAAATATCCCTTGCTGCTAATCGAAAAGAGTAGCCCATGAAGTGGCGACAGCGTCTTTCCTCTCATTTATATGTGCGGTCTTTAACCATATGTCTTACGCCATATAACCGTAATTAAAATGTGTTGAGTGCGTCTTTAAATAAAACATTTCCTTCTTTCTTTAGCTCAGTTGGTAAAGCGCTTGGCTGAGGTGCTTGTTTGGCTCGAATCTCTTCAGTGGTCCCATTCTTTGGTTTGTTGTACTTTTCAACTAGTCTAACACAACCTAATTTAATATTGTCAAAACTACATGCTGGATTCAGATGATTGCACCATACCGCATATGTGTATGCTTGTGTGTTAGAGTGTGCATTGTTGGTGGGAGTATATAGAATCAACTTTGTCGATTAGCAACTTTAAGAGACTATTAACGTATTCAGTATTCAAGACTGAAACAGGGAGTGCATATTATATGTATAATAATAATTCACAGGAAGTGTGCATTATATGTATAATAGTAACTAGGGAGTGCAAATTATACGTATAATTATCACTGGAGAGTGCATATTCTGGGGGAGTGCATATTAAATGCTAAACCAGCTCTAATCCACAGCAAGTCCTTAAGGGCTAAGAGGGTAGGTGTAAGGCCACTATACGCTCCTTTATACCACAAACCTTCTCACTCACAACTAGCAATTAACCACTGTCCTGGACATACATCTCACATAGTCCAGATGTGTGCCCAGGACAGCGTACTTGAACCTTAATTGGATATAAGCACGAAAATAACTCGTGGGGAGGGGCAAAAAACAATTAACGTGAAATTTGGGGTCAGCCGTGATCGAATGTGCATGTGTGTTGAAAAAGGCCAGTGTAGCTAGACCAACGCATCCCAGGTAAAATATCCGCCCTGTACCCAATTTAAAGATATATTTTAATATTGCTTCAAAAAATATTTCAAAACTGAACACTAGTGATAGTTTTAAGCATGATGAGGGTTAGGATTAGAGTAACGGTAAGGGTTAGGGTTAGATACATAGATGATAAAGTGGCTACCGAGCGGATATCTTTCCGCATCCCGTTCAAACTTTCCAGTGCAAAGTACGGGGATACAGCTAATGAGATATATTTACTACCTTTAACTATTTCGAGAAGACTGTTTTCACACACATAACAGTGCCAAAGGAAAGTCTTTCCAAAAAGAACTTGTTTGGTTGATTGCGTAATCATGGAGGGCCCCTTACTCCCTTGTACGGCAATATGGTCTTATATATATATATATATATACACGCGTATATATATATATACTCCTGCCTGCTGAAGGATACAGAACATATAACGATCCTTTTGAATATTTTCGATATTTTGATGACTACATGTACTCTATGCAATTTCTTACCTGCCTGCCAAAGTTACGATATACTTAGATGTAGTATTGGTTACATACTGTCAAAACAAAAAAACAAACAAAGAAAGTTATCTCGTAATTACGAGTTAGTTATCTTGTAATTACGAGTTAATTATCTCGTAAGTACGAGTTAGTTATCTCGTAATTACGAGTTAGTTATCTTGTGATTACTAGATAGTATCTCGTAATTACTAGACAGTATCTCGTAATTACGAGATAAATAATTGACTTTCAAGTGGCACTAACTGGCTTCCGTACTAAAGTGACTGAATCCATTCATATCTTTAATGGTAGTTTGTGGGTCTTTGGAACCATCCGTAAAAATTGGTAAATATTTTTGGTAAAATTCCCCCATAATATTTTCTAAAGAGTGTATTTTTAAAGACTGGTAATTTAATTTTTGTAATTCATTTTTAATATAAAAAAATAACTTTAGGGGTAAAAGAGCCCAAGGCGCAGTGGTGTCGTTAAACAAAACAAACTTTAACGTTCAATGCAATGTTGTGTTTTTTTCCTTTTTCAATACTATTAATTGCTAGTTTGCTATTTTATGACAATGCAGAAATAAGACTTATTGATGTTCATGTTAAATGGCTTCTTAATAAAGTTGCCATCATTGTGATCATGAATAGCCATCAAAGCGGTCGTGTAAGCTACTCATTGTCCAATTATTGTTCTATAATTAAATTACGTCGTGTGTTTTAATGGATCATTAATTGCCAGCCACATAATAACTGTTTTTTTTGTAGACCAAAATCGTTAGAATATGGTTGCATTAATTCATTTTAACTTGATTTTTCCTTGCTTATATTAAAATTAAAGCAGCATGTCCTGGACACACACCTTTCCTTTCTGGGTGGTCTGTCTAGGACAGAGTAGTTGTCGGTGGTTAAATAGAGAACGCATTCATGTATTCATGCATTATTGTGCTGGGGTGTTGTTAGCCATTCATTAATTAATTTAGAGAATTTTGTCTGGGTGGAAGCCGATAGTGGGATGCGAACCTAGTACCTACCAGCCGTACGTGATATGGCTTACTCACTATACCACCGAGGCCGGTCATATCGTTAGAGAACAGAGGCGGGATACATTGCAGCCAAGCTAGGAGATATACACCAAAAAGGGAAATCGTGGTTGAATCATCAAAATGGAATAATATGTTATTTCACAAAAGGGCGAATATGTACTTACCATTTTAAATAGACTCTAGTTAATAGAGAAACATTCAGAATCATGTGAAACCTATTGGAATTAAAATATACTATGTTCAATTTAATGACTGTCAAAAATTTATGAGATTTCATGATATCAGTTTCAAATAGGATCATTTTTAAAAACGTCAATTTTTGATAACGTTATTACGTAATTTGACAAAACTGCGAATTCGTCCCATCGTCGGAGAGCCGACGACTTGAGAACAGAAATCTGTATATGATAGCCTGATGATGTTAACAAGTTTGGAAGGTATGCCATAGTGTCTGAGTATCCGCCAGAGCGATTCCCTGTGAATACTGTCAAAGGCTTTTTCAAAGTTGATAAAGCTGACATATACTGGTGAGTTCCACTCCTTGCTCTGTTTCAGGATCTGTCTCAAGGTGAAGATGTGATCTTTGCAATACATTCCTTTCCGAAATCCAGCTTTTTCTTGACGCATATCCTTTTCTAATGCGGTGGTTAGGCGACTATGGATGATTTTGTTGAAGACCTTGATGGTGAGTGACAACAATATACTTCCTCTCTACAGTTGTTACAGTTGGTATACTCTCTTTTCTTTGGGAATTTGACTAGTATGCCGGTTTTCCAATTTGCTGGTATACCTTCTGTCTCCCAAATCTGCTTGAAGTCAGGAGTTTTGGTGTTTCATTTTCTTTTGTGTTTAGCATTTCCGTAGTTACCCCATCTGCGCCTGGTGCGTTTCCATTCTTCATAGCTCTAATGGCATTCTTCGCGTCTGTGAGTGTTGGTGGATTAATAGTAATGTCAAAGTCTTGGTCTGCTTCTAGAATTTCGGCTAGGCTGTTTGGTTCTGCTCTGTTCAGTATGCTTCGGAAGTGATCTTTCCATCTGGCTAACTTTTTAGTCTCGTGTGTAATGATGTTTCCATTCATATCCTTGACGGGTAGGTCATTATGATGGCTTCTTCCGCTCAGAGTTTTTGTGATTCTGTATAGAGTTTTTGAATCCTGTCTTTGTGCAGATTGCTCTGCTTGATCTGACAAACCCTCTATGTAGACTTTCTTGTCAAGTTTTGCCATCTTCTTAACTTCCTTGTCCAGCTCCGAGTATTTGTTCTTGAAACGACCTTTAAGACTCTGTGAGCTGGAAGCATTCATCTTCCTTTTCAAAAAATTTCTTTCAGCAATCTGTTTTTCTTATTGTTGTATCCAAGGATCATATCTCCTGTTTGTACAATAATTTTGTTGAAGGTTTTAATGTTTATTTCATCTCCCTCTTCGAAGGCTTTGAAACGGTTTCGGAGTTCGATTTGGAAAGCTGTGGGCTACATACAATATATTGCATTGCCAGATGCTACTCAACGATAGCAAATTTAATCAACTTACTCCAAACTCAATTCTGTATTGGTTTCAGCATTGAACCGAATGTTTAGAGGTTGTGTGTGACACGTGGTGTTTCAATTAACAGATATTGGCTTCTTTGGTACATACATAACACAAACAGTTCTCTATGGACATCGAACTTTCCAGCCCATCTATACACACAATACAAATACAAAATACAGGAGAAACAGGCTCCGGTGAAAAGGTAAATTTACATACAACACAAAAAACTTATTTAGCTCTATTCATGAAAGAAAAATGTTTTAAAACATGGTTCGTTAATTTGGCTGCTTTAAATAAATATTTTACAAAATTACATAGTTGTTCAACATTTTCAACATTTCAAGCGAAAATAAAGTATTTTACAGTATATAATTGCAATAACTTGAAATGGTTGGTTCCAATAATACGGCTTACATGTCCGTCACTATGACTACATCTACCAGTTTCAAATGCTAACATATGAGATGACAATCTAAATCAGGCTTGGCAGAAACAAGTAGACATTGGGGTGGGGACTGACAGATCGAGGGCGCAAAGCAAAGTTTCGAGAGGGTTCAAGGGCACGCTCCTCCGACAAATTTTGAAAATAGATGCAATATCCTGTATTCTACAAGAAAATTAATCTCTGCCTTAAGATTTACTACCAATAAAAAAATTTATTCAGAATTATTTGGAGGGCGGCCGTGCCTGTAAATTTTGAAATATATTCTACAAATATTGCAAGTGGTTTCCGTAAATAAAATTGTAAGTTAAATACATCTGTACAATATTTATACATAGTGCATTTTGGTGACAATAATTTCACTTGCCTAGCTTGTTCTAAACGTCTTTGTTTGATTGTAGAGAAGTATGATAAATACAGATTTTGACTGAACCAAAACACCTGAATTAATCAATTCCTTATTAACATGATATCCCACTTTTTCTATTTATAATTGTCCACTCTATCATATAGCAATCATAATAAGTTTGAATATGTAATTTGAAGTAACTAATTATTTACACCAATATATAATCGTGTTTTATATTTGCAGCTATTTTAATGGATAATGGCCAAGTTCAACATAACTCATACGTTGCATGTGCATGTCTTAACACCCAGTAGTATCCCAGTCGTATGCAACTTAAACCACAAATTCTATCTATTAATTGTATTAAATTTATTTTTGAAATATATAAGTGCACAATCAAGAAGTTTGTTGTTGTTGTTGTTGTTTTAATGACAAGGACTTATTAGTAATTGTATGCAATGCAAAAATAGCATCAACAGCGCCAAACCTAAGTTGAAATCCAAATTGAGCATCAGTAACACTATAGCCAATAGCCGATGTATTTTTCGTGATGTGGTGTCGTTAAACATTCATTCAGTAATACTAGCGTTATTTACAGGCAACAACAGCAATCGCTGATTAATAATATATGTAAACAGTTTACCAAAAACAACTAACTAAACTAATTGCACGGTAATTAATTGGATCTACAGTATCACCTGTTTAAACAATTGGCACAATAACAGCTGTAGACCAGTTGATTGGAAAATAACCAGTTGACAACACACAATTAAAATCCTCAAACAGTACTGGTATTATTTTTATATTTTTTATTATTGTTATTATTATTTTTATTTTTTTTACATTCAATAAAATATTCATTAAAGGGACATTCCTGAATTTGCTGCACGTTTTAAGATGTTATCGATTAGCAGAGACTTTTTAACGATTGTAATTACATACCAAATATATTGTTCTGCATAAAATATTAGTGGCTGTATATTAAACGTGTTTCTGGTCGTTCTAATAGATGTACTAGATTCAATTTCATTTTATTTCCTAATTATAATTTTTTCGTACAAACGAAATTATTTGAAGACAAAATTCAGTTTGGGCTTCTTACAAATATTAAGACGACCAGAAACACATTGAATATACAGACACTGATATTCTAAACAAGGAAATATATTTAATATGTAAGTTTAATCGTAGACATATTTTATTAGTCGGAAACATCTTACAATGCAGCAAACTCAGGAATGTCACTTTAATCATACCATCAATACAATATTGTTGGTGTAGCAGACAAGAATAAATTTGAAACAGATGAACAGACCATGGACGCAGCAGTCGGGATAATGCAAAAGATCGGGTGAATATTACAAAAAAAAACAGTGTGTGTGTGTGTGTGTGTGTGTGTGTGTGTGTGTGTGTGCGTGTGTGTGTGTGTGTCTGTGTGTGTGTGTGTGTGCACTTATGTTTGTGTTTGCATGTATTTCCGTGTGGATACATATAGTTATTATTAACGCATTACTTTGAACGTGCAAAGGTGTACACGTGTAGGTGTTTTCTTTTAAATGCACGTGTACTTGTATTCCCAATACGACTGTGCGTGGGTAGGACGTCTTTCGATTATAAGTGTGTGTGGTTAAGTGGGGTCTTGTGTGTATGGGTGTTTGTGTGTTAGTAAATAATTATTGTCGCACTTGTTTGCACGTGTACTAATGTATGTTTATGTACAAACTATGCATATCAATAGATATATTTATGCCTGTATAATTACAAACTTTCCGAATTTATACGATTTACTGTATTCTGATTGGCTGACGTCACTAAAAAACCAAGCGTTATCCTTCCATAAACCTCATAAAAATACGTCATCACGGAAGAACAAGAACATGGTTGACGGTAAGAACGAAAGAAATTATTTTTGAGTGTTTTAAGGTACACTTCTTGTACGCGATTTTATACCATTTGTGACTTTTATACATCTATAAATTCCTAAAAAATGACAAACAATTCTTATATATACATAATTTAATGTATGTCTATGTGCAGTTAGAGATACAAAAAAAATAATGTTTTATTTAACGACGCCACTAGGGCACATTGATTTTTTAGTTAGAGATACAATGCAAACATAAAGGTATTTGGTCACGGATCCCGAACGCCAAGTGTATCTGTTCGACACATTTCGGAACCACTCGAGATAATTGTACACACACACACACACACGCACACGCACACGCACACACACACACACATATATATATATATATATATATATATATATATATATATATATATATATATATATATATATATATTGTAAGCCACCCGGCTAACAAAAGGAACAAGTCAGGAATGGTAGAAAACATCAGTTCATATGTATTTACTGCAGCAGATAAGCAGCCAAAATAACACACCAACATCAACACCATTATTCAGTAGATCCTGTCTGGTGTTCAAGTTAAGCTAAGCTATGAACTTACCAAAAGTAGTGTAATAGGAACGCAGGCACAATCATAATTTCATTTGGTTTTAATGTTTTAAATTGCATGTTAACAGTGTCAGTCTCCATTCCAAATGTCAGGCCTAAATGGTTAACTATTTGTCACAAAGGTAAACTTCCATTTTCTGTTTATTATTATTTTAGATGCCATGACGTTAACACCGAAGTGCAAAGTGATAAACAAACGTTCCTTCGCGCTTTTTATACTTTTTTATATGACGTCACATGACGTCATCTAACGAATCGCGTTACGTAATTTGGCTGGACATACACCAAGATCGGATCTATTTTACAAAGAAAACGCTAAATAACCTAATAAATAACGTGGGGCACTTTCATGTGCACTTTACTGCCCCAAAATCAAGTAAGTATTGGCTGCACAATTTATAAAACAAACATCGAGTCGGCCGTTCAAATTGCTTCGAACATTTACGTGTATTGCTACTTGTTTTCTTAGTTTTCATAAAGTAAATACGAAGGGGCAAACTCTGCCCCACACGGAATTAGTGGGGCACAGCAATACTTAATATTATACAACAATTCATTTTACGATATGTCGACATAAAACCATGCCTCATTATTTTATGGTAATGTATCCGAAAGCCGTGCTATAAAAATAGACTGCAAAGTCCTATAAAAATCACCAGTAAACTTGTACAGCACTTCAGAGTAATTCTGCACACATAAACAAATAGCTTTGTCCTTTAGCATCATTCTACAACGTTTTAAAGTTAACAAATCAACTTATTTTAACACGTGTTTTATTTTCGACCCCTGTGGCAACAACGTCGGTGAAGTCAATATGGCGGACATCGATGACTTCGTCTGCGAATAGGCGCATAAATAGGACAGTGAAATCAGTGCCAACATGTGCAGAGTAACAAGTTTATCGAAATTTCGTTTTATTAAGTAAAATAAATGTACTCTTAGCTGAAGTGTCAAAAATCAGCTGTTTGCCAATAACGTGTTATTCACGTGATTTCGTACATTACTATAAATACTCATAATAATTAATGGACACGCTAGTAGGGTCCATTACAACACGCACGCACACACGCACACACACACACACACACACACACACACACACACACACATACATACATACATAGATATATTATATATATATATATATATATATATATATATATATATATATATATATATATATATAATGTACAAGTGTGAGAAGGGAGAACCGTGATAACACTGTTATAGGAATATCTGTATATCCAATATATTTATGATAATCCTAATGTTTTGTTCGAGCTCGGAATGCATATTTCCCTAAAATAATTTCGTAGGTATAAATTTATTTTTTCCATCCGACCATGACCAGACGGTATTTGTTGGTATAATTCTTTAAATAAAAAAATATGTTATAAACTGATATCTTATAACAAATAGGAGTCTTGTATATTTTATTGGGAGAACTCTCGTTACGGCTAAAACTCGGCACTGTTTCTTTAAGGATGTAAATACTGTTGTCCTTTGACATGTCCTTTAGGCATGAGAAACGGAATCGCCTATTCCTTGATTTCCTTTTTATTCCTTAAATCTATGGTATATTTCTTCTTCTTGTTGGCTCTTCTATTTGCTCTATTCCGTATACTTCTTTTTTCTACTGTTAAATTGGACATGCACAACACTCTTTTGTATCAAATGTGTACTGTCATCTTATGAAGGCTGCAATAAAACACGCATGGAAGCGCTATGGGAAATGTAAAAAATATGACCTTCAACTGTCAGAGACTTGGAGACTCGGAGAAACGTAAGGATGTATTACACTATTTAAAATGCAAGAACTACAATATATATTATTTACAAGATATTAATTTTACAGCAGAACTAGAACCTTACATATAGGCACAATGGGCATTTAAATGTATATTTAGTTCATACACTACAAACGCAAGAGGTGTAGCAGTTATGTTTAATTCAAATTTTGAATACAGCGTACATAACATAAAAATGGATAAGTCCGGAAATTATATTATATTAAACAATAGAAGGTGAGAGAACTACTCTCGCAAACATATATGGACCAAATGCTGACGATGAAAGCTTTTATTAAAATATATTTGGCTATATTTCAGAATTAGAAAACCATAACTCCATAAGTTGAAGAGATTTTAACCTAGTGTTAAATCAAATTATATAGATAAAAAAATATATATATATCTACACGTCAGTCACTCAAAGACTCAAAAAAATATTATTGAAAATATGGACATTTTTGACTTGAAAGATCCATTTAGGGAATTAAATGCTAATCTTAGAAGATATACATGGAGACGCCACCTAAACAAGCCAGGTTAGATATATTTCAGTCACTAGTAATTTAATGTAATCCGTCAAAAAAGTAATAATTAAAAACAGCTATCGTTCAGACCATGCAGGAGTAGTTCTATGTATTAAATGTAACGATATTAAAAAAAAAGTAGAGAGTTGTGAAAATTTAACAATTCTTGTTAACTTGTCAAGAATATGTTAAAATAATAAAAGAAACCATTTGAAAAATAAAATACCAGTATCTTGTACTAACATATAATTTGGACAATCTAGAACCAATTACGGATGATAAAATAAAATGTTCATTATTAACAGAAATTAGGGGAAACACAATTTCGTATCCGGCTTTCAAAAAGAAATTAGAGATTGAATTAGAAAAAAAGCTTTGTGATAAAATTAAAATGCTAGAGTAAAGTAAACACAATGTTGATACTAAACAAATTGAATACAAGAAAGAAGAATAAATGGAATTAAGGAAAGAGAAGCAAAAGGGTCATTATGTTCGCTCACGACCTAAATGGATAGAAGAAGGTGAAGAAAGTTTTTCTGCAATATGGAATCAAGAAATTATATTAGTAAGCTAATCTCGGAATACAGTTAGAAAACGGTACTAAAATTAAGGATCAGGATGAAACTGTAAAAGAAACGAAACATTTTTATCAAAACCTTTTTCTGCACCACTTGAGCAAAGCGATGGTGATGTAATTGAAAAGATGTCTTAATTTCGAATTTAATAAATTAACCAAAGAAGAAACAAATAGATTAGAAGGCGAATTATCACATACAGAACTATTATCATATCTTAAAACCGTGAAAAATTATAAAAGCCCAGGCTCTGGTGGCTTTTCTGTCGAATGAATGAATGAATGAATGAATGAATGTTTTTAACGACACCCCAGCACGAAAAATACATCGGCTATTGGGTGTCAAACTATGGTAATGCAAACAAATAAAGTGATGATCAACATCAATATAAAAATTCTAGATTTAAAGAAAAACAGTGTAAAGAACTGTGCAAAAACACAAATATCACATATAGATACTGACTTTTACTTAAAACTTCAATTTTGTGCTGTATTGGCCATTCTCAAAGAGAATGTTATATCCCTGCACCACGGTGAGGTTACAGTACCCGCAAGGGCTTTTCTGTCGAATTCTTTAAATTCGTTTGGACTGATTTGGGACATTTTATAACCCGGGCTATCAAATATAGTTACTCTATTATGGAAATGTCAAATGTTCAAAAATTATGTATAATTACATGTATTCCAAAGGAAAATAAACCAAAAGAGTTTCTTAATAATTGGAGACCTTCAACGCTGTTAAACTGCATCTACAAAATGGCATCAAGTTGCATAGCTAACAGAATAAAACAAATTTTCAATAAAATAATAGACAAAGACCAAACAGGATTCATAAAAGGGAGATATATCTAGGAAAATATAAGATTAATATATGACGTTATGCAATATACCGAATTGCATAATATTCATGGACTACTACTTTTAATAGACTTTGAGAAAGCATTTTATTCACTATCATAATCAATTGTAGATACGGCATTTGATATTTTCAATTTTAAGTTGTCCTTTAAAAACTGGATCAAAATATTTTATAACAATTATTTTTCTAGAGAAATACAAAATGGATTTCTCTCTGAACAAATTAAGCTAGAAAGGAGATGCAGACAAGGTGACTCACTGTCTCAATATATCTTTATTATATGTGCTGAAATCCTTGACATTATTATTAGAAATAATCCAAATATTAAAGGTGTAAATATAGATGGCGAAGAATATTTAATATCACAATATGCGGACAACATAAGTTTCATTCTAGATGGATCCCCCGAGTACACTCACGGATTTAGATTATTATGAACAAATGTCAGGTCTACAAATAAACTATTCTAAATCAAAAGCCATTTGGATAGGAATCAAGAAGTTTTCTAAAGACATTTACCACCACACTAGATGGAAATTAGATTGAGCGCAATACAATTCAGTTTACTTGGTATAAAATTCCCAGTTATTTTAGAAAATATTATTGAACTTAATTATGGCTCTAAGCTAATAGAAATATACACTTCCTTAAACTCGCGGTCCGACGAAAGACCGAAAAGGACCGAAATGGACCGACGAAACACCGAAAGGGACCGAAATGGATCGAAGAAACACCGAAATGGACCAACATTTTATCCAGAAGTTGTAATATCCCCTTGTTCGAGTCTTTTAATATCGTTTATTAAAGAAAAATAATATATATACATGTACATTGATGTTTTCCCCAGACTAGTTAGAGGGGAAGGGTGCTGAAATATAGGGACAGGGTGGTGATCTTAAGAGGCAAGGTGCGGAAATATAGGGACAGGGTGGTGATCTTAAGAGGCAAGGTGCGGAAATATAGGGACAGGGTAGTGATCTTAAGAGGCAAGGTGCGGAAATATAGGGACAGGGTGGTGATCTTAAGAGGCAAGGTGCGGAAATATAGGGACAGGGTGGTGATCTTAAGAGGCAAGGTGCGGAAATATAGGGACAGGGTAGTGATCTTAAGAGGCAAGGTGCGGAAATATAGGGACAGGGTGGTGATCTTAAGAGGCAAGGTGCGGAAATATAGGGACAGGGTGGTGATATTAAGAGGCAAGGTGCGGAAATATAGGGACAGGGTGGTGATCTTAAGAGGCAAGGTGCGGAAATATAGGGACATGGTGGTGATCTTAAGAGGCAAGGTGCGGAAATATAGGGACAGGGTGGTGATATTAAGAGGCAAGGTGCGGAAATATAGGGACAGGGTGGTGATCTTAAGAGGCAAGGTGCGGAAATATAGGGACATGGTGGTGATCTTAAGAGGCAAGGTGCTGCTCAGTAATGGCAAGGTTCCATTTCAGAATTTTCAAACACGAATTTTAATAAAATATACAAAAACGCGTGTATTTTGTCATTTATATTTCATGTAAATTATTACCTCAACATTAAAACTATAACGACGCTTAATTACAAGAAAACGTGTGCAGGGACATTCATTCACGAGGGGCAGATAATTTGTAACTCCGCGTAGCGAGTTGGTTATTTTCTTTATTATTAATTGTCAATTTTAACTGATTTTTAATGTCAAATTTCCTCTGCAGTCTACAACAAAGCCATCAGCCATTACGTCATATAATCTTACGCGCATTACATGAAGTAATGCAAGTGACGTCATAGCATAACGGCGTTCTTTTTACAGCCAAATGTTTACAGTACAAAATAATACAACTGTATTTGCATTTGAAAATAATTATTTTTATATATTACTAAAGCCGCTGCTTATGAAAATATACCATTTCATGTTTACGAAACAAATGAGTCCATTTGTAAATCTTTGTTGATCGTATAACGTATGTGTAATCTGACTCATGAATGGAAACATTATATGAATGAAAGTGAAGTTCCGGCTATGGCAAGCAACCAACCAAACGTCGTGATTTTTAAGCCAGCCAGTCAGTGGCTGTAGGAGCAATCTTCACACTGTGCAGATATCGAAAACACTTTTAATTACCCCTATATTTGAGCCCATATGGGTAATATATATTCTTCAAACCAAAGTAGGAGAACCTGAAATATTAATGTTAATATCAACTATCAGACCGCACATACGTTTCCATCACTAGTAATGAACGTTCAGGCCCCGTGCTTATAAACCTTAAAGTCTAGACTTTAATAAAGTCCAGACTTTAACGTCATGGCAACGCCATTCAAATAGCATTACGTTAAAGTCTAGACTTTATTAAAGTCTAGACTTTAAGTTTTATAAGCACGGGCCCTGGTATCTTTATCAACACACCAAAACTCATTCCATAGTTTGCATATGCATCACTCAGTTGCCCCGTACACGTGCGTTGGATGTCATTATCGATTTTGACAATTTCCATTATCTCGCCTTCATGTAAAATTCTTTGATCTCATTGGTTGTTTGCCGTTGGACAAATCCCTTATCCCCCTGTGGGCGGAGCCAAATTCTCTTATACCCCGTCTGTAATTTCCAACAGTTTCCAGCCGCCCCAGTTAATGCTAAAGCAATAATTAGATTATAAATAACATTGATAATCAATCAAGTATACATAATTAATTTTATTTTTACTATAAAATACACTATTTCAATACTTTTAAAAGCTGCAATGTTGAACTCGGTCACCTAATTACGGTCGTGGTGTTATTGTATTAATGCGCGATTAGCAACAGTTGGTTTTGGGGTTTTTGAAAAATATTTTAATTTTTTTTACTACATACATTTCTGATAAAAAAATTTTTTATATTTTTTTATTAATATCTGTTTCAGACAATTTCGTATTACAAACATTTGAAATTAAAAACTCGTTTATCGATGGAACTATTTTTCGTCACTGGCAAGCGGTTTCGTTCGCGTCCGCGTGGTACGGCTCCGTTAATAAATTGTTAACAATTATTGTCTGGCGTTATTTTGATTATTTGGCTATATGGTTTAACATGTCGGCAAGATAAATTCGTTGTAGAAGCATCTCTCGGGGTATATGGCTTTTTATGTACCCTCTGTGTGCTCTTTTACCCCCTCGCCTTCGGCTCGGGGTAAAAGAACACACAGAGGGTACATAAAAAGCCATATACCCCTCGTGATGCTTCTACAACTTATATTAATCATTGTGGAACATTATTTCTGTCATTCTTTTTCATTCTGTTGATCATATAGTTGTTATTGTTTTGGTTTTAGTCGTTTTCATTGTTTGAATTTGTGATTTACTGATAAAAAAATTTGTCAATTTTTCAATTTTCACTTCTCACCCCAATCATACTTCAAGATCGTTGATGGTCATAAAACCTATTATTACCTACGTGGTACAGCATAACGAGGCTCATATTTATCGTACGATTTCCCTCGTATGTCATAACTAAATCGTATGTCCTCCTAACATTGTCGTTTAACGATTGGCTGTTGTAAGAATACATTTCTTTCTAATTGGCTGACACGATATTCGACAGATACTACTTTCTTCATTAATACATTTTTATTTCGAGTGTAAGCTGATCACATGCCGTAATGACAAATACGTGTTTTTAATTAATTTAATAAAACATTAATTGATTATTTATGATAACTTGTATTATATTACGATGTAGTTGTGACACATCAAACACTTAATTATGAATATAACGTTCACAACTGTTAGAAATCTATACTAAGGTCGACGAGTCATTTTTCGCACCCTTGTTTTGGCTTCGTACATAATAAATGTAGCATATCTTACCGTAATTTCACTTGAAAGTCATATTTAGTAAAAGGTACAATGTTTTAATCACAAGATTTTCTTCAAACACATTCAGGTGCGTTAATAATGTTAAAAAAAACATTAAAAAATTCAATAGCAATTTTGCACTGGAATATTTCCAGCATTCTTAAAACGGAAACGTCATGTAGGCCTACCCAATTTATAGTTATTGTAAGGAGATGCAAAGTGACGTCATTGGAATACTGACGTCATTCAAATTCAAAACTAATTATTTCAATTACTGTGTATTTGTTTGCTTTTTAGTATACACATGCTTTACAATTTACAGCAGGTTGATACATGTGTTCTCTTTACTTATGGGCGTATAAATATCACGTAACTTTAAAACAGGTTGTGATTTGGTTTTCAAGACATCAATGAACAAACATTACAGTTACATGTTCATTTAGCAAAACAGTTCTACGGTAATCAACAGCATATTACATTCGCTCGGGAAATATGATAATTTAGGCACGTGTCGTAAACATCGTCTGTCATGGACACTCATATAATATCTTTTCATCTGTAATACTGAACTATCGGTTGTAATGTTTACTCAATTAATTCACTATTATCATATAACCATTTCCCACAACTAATATATCCTCGAGGTATGGGTTTTGACGCAGAAAAGCAACGATCTCGCGTAATGTAAAAATAACAATGTTTTTCTTGTTATTATTTACAGAGACATAACCTAATGTATATATATCATTAAAATATAAACATTAAATTCAATATATAGTGAAAGTTTTAGTTTTACCTTACATGTGCATACTGTTAATATTCTAACCTTTTTGATGCAGTATGTATTTTGACGGGGAACATCCAGATAACTTGTGAATGACCACTATTCAAGAAAAATAACTCCAAACAACTGGAAATGATGTGTGGTGGTCCATAAATTCCATATTAATAATACACGTCAAACATAATGATATTAAAATACATTTTAACCAGATTGTCACATGTAAACCATATAACCCAGTGCAAACATAGTCACTATTTGTACGTTGATAGGGTGGGGTAAATTTGACAGCCCTAGAGTATTTTTGTTTGTTTGGTAATTATTAGTATTATTCAAAACAATATCCACTACATATTTCATGTGAAATATATATTATTTTAAGATGTAATATGCACTTGAACGTCGTTTAATCCTGACCCAATATAACTGTATGCAGTGCATATAAAATAAGGACAGAGGACTCATTCGGACGTCCATAAATATAGATTGACGTAGAGGTGGTCTAATTGCTTTGTGTTTATTTCATTAGTAGCAGACGACAATGTTTCGTGTAGCAGGTGAGTAAAATTCATTGAGAACATTTGGAGATAGAGGGATGTTTATGTATGTTAAAAAAGCGCCTTACGGAAAATAGTACTTTTAATTACATGGCATTTTTAATTGTTTGTATTTAACGCAAACTGGTAAATTGAAAACATTGCATTATTGTTATCAATAAAAAATACTTCCGTTAACAAAGATTTCTGCATTTGACGTCATAGCTTTTCTTTGATGACGCACAATTGCTATTTAAAGATAGCGCGCCAAAATACATACCGCATCATAATACATATCGAGACGATACCTTAATCTTTTGGCAATTGTAAATTCTTATTAGAGTTCCCCTACTTTTTGGAATAATATATATATATTATTATTATTATTATTATTATTATTGTAAAGTGGTAGGGGAGGGGGTGGGGGGGGGGTAGGGGTATGAGGAGGATCTAAATATCTTCAAGTAGCGTTTTGGGTTTCTCTCCCCGTCAAACCACCCAACAGCACAGTTTACCAATAATTCTGAGTGAACAGAATAACACACTCGCTGTTTAATAATGAAATTGCATTTATTGGTTATCTCGATTAATATATTTATACAGTACAATTATAAATAACTCGTAGACTAGTATAACAACGTAGTCTACGGACAAATAAAAATAAGCCACTGTAGGTCTCGCCTGGATAAGGTATAGTTCTCTTCATAAAACCAATGCTTACATTTCAATAAAGAGATTCACGGCCCTGCCGGTAAGAACAGCTGTTTTCTATTTACTTTCCAAACCGTCAACACTCAAGTTAGTGACGACATTCCCGGTTGACGCCATACATCTTTCTGAAGCTGACGTCATAATATTCCCCGCCGTAAATAACATATTTTCCACGTACATTACAATACATATAAGTAAACAATCATAATAATATAGGAGATAAAATAACCTTGCAATCAATGAATAATTCTGCAACAATACCGTCCAAGCCAACACTTTTGTTTCGCTTTAAACAGTCTATAGCTTTATAAACTTCCTCTATACTTATAGGTTCATCAAGTTCATTATAATCTGTGTTATGATCAGATGAACTATTATTATTACAATTATTTTTGTTATTACAGTTACCCTCTGCTAACTCTTTAAAATAATCGACAAAATCAGCTAAAGTTAAAGTTCCATAATTGCGTTGTTTAGCACGTTTTATTCTTCTCCAAAAATGTCCTGGACAAGATGTTGCTAAGTTACACAAGAGGGTTTGTTATTGCTTGTCATACAACAGGTTTGCTCGACGCTTTGTTTTGTTGTATAATCGTCTCTTCACCATCAATACCGGCCTCGGTGGCGTCGTGGTTAGGCCATTGGTCTACAGGCTAGTAGGTAATGGATTCGGATCCCAGTTGAGGCATGGGATTTTTAATCCAGATACTGACTCCAATCCCTGAGTGAGTGCTCCGCAAGGCTCAATGGGTAGGTGTAAACCACTTGCACCGACCAGTGATCCATAACTGGTTCAACAAAGGCCATGGTTTGTGCTATCCTGCCTGTGGGAAGCGCAAATAAAAGATCCCTTGCTGCTAATCGGAAGAGTAGCCCATGTAGTGGCGACAGCGGGTTTCCTCTCAAAATCTGTGTGGTCCTTAACCATATGTCTGACGCCATATAACCGTAAATAAAATGTGTTGAGTGCGTCGTTAAATAAAACATTTCTTTCTTTGCCTGCACAACCAGGTTGGATTCCTTTTAGCGAGATTCCTTGCATCCACGTCATTTCTCCGGCTGACTATGTCGACTATTTTTTCCGTGACTCGTATGACGGTGAATCTGCAGAACACTACGGTTGTTCGCGTTTAGTCTCTGCGTGGCCGAGCCTGTCCTAGCAGCACTGGAAGATTGACCGCCCCACTGTAAGAAGAAATAGGAAGAGGGGTCGGCCCCTACTACTCTTTCCTAGACTTTACTTTGTTTTATATTGATACCATCTCGTATCTTCCGGAGCCGGGTCCGTCGGCACTACTATATCAACCCATGACGACTGGACTATACCCTAGTCTGATACTCTCTCTCGTTCAGACGGATACGGCTTCTCAAGATCGGCATTTCAGCACATCACTACACCTTCAACGTCTGATAACGTTTAATCTACTGGTTTTATTGACGGGATGCAACCCATCTCGTCCCTACAACCTATGCACCCTAACGGCCTTAACGAGGCCGCTCGTATGGACACATAGATCGGATGTTAAACTTTTAGACCGTCGTTCAAAATTTTATGTCGAAATTACTTCTTTTTTTTAAATATTATTAAATAGTCCGATCCTCTCTTCTTTCTTTTATTATTTTTGGACTGTCCTTCTAAAATGCTCCAAATTATATAAATTAATATTAATATTTCAGGTTCCCCCACTTTTTTGAAGAGTATAGTTACCGAGTTATGATCAGCAAAGCAGTGTTATATATTGTTAAAGGTTACTTATTCTTTTATTTCCATTCGTCATTCTACCTTCACAGTGTACAGTCGATGTGTAAAGATAGTATCCGTCATTCTACCTTCACGGTGTACAGCCGATGTGTGAAGATAGTATCCGTCATTCTACCTTCACAGTGTACAGCCGATGTGTAAAGATAGTATCCGTCATTCTACCTTCACGGTGTACAGCCGATGTGTGAAGATAGTATCCGTCATTCTACCTTCACGGTGTACAGCCGATGTGTAAAGATAGTATCCGTCATTCTACCTTCACAGTGTACAGCCGATGTGTAAAGATAGTATCCGTCATTCTACCTTCACAGTGTACAGCCGATGTGTAAAGATAGTATCCGTCATTCTACCTTCACAGTGTACAGCCGATGTGTAAAGATAGTATCCGTCATTCTACCTTCACAGTGTACAGCCGATGTGTAAAGATAGTATCCGTCATTCTACCTTCACAGTGTACAGCCGATGTGTAAAGATAGTATCCGTCATTCTACCTTCACAGTGTACAGCCGATGTGTAAAGATAGTATCCGTCATTCTACCTTCACAGTGTACAGCCGATGTGTAAAGATAGTATCCGTCATTCTACCTTCACAGTGTACAGCCGATGTGTAAAGATAGTATCCGTTATTCTCTCTACATATAAATGTTGAGTAGCTCAGGGAGAAGGATCGTGACCATAGTTGACACATTTTACTTGAAGTTGTACAATTATTTTTACATGCGCCTAACCGACTTTAAAGGTTTAGATCAAGGTTCAAGGATGACAATTAAAAAAAATATTCGAAAAACGGTTGTTTGAAAGTGCTGCATTAAGCACATATTTATCCTTTTTAGACGTTAAGATCAGAACGATTTAAAAAGTCAAACTGAAATGCGATTCAAGAAATGCAAAATGGTACCACAATTTGCAGAATTAAACTAGTGTGTTTGCTTAACCCTCGTTAATTCGTTATGGATTTTGCATCATTGGAAAGTGCTAACTGACACCTTTAGCATGTTTAAACGTTTTAGATGGCTGTCAAAAGACAGAACTGGCAATAAATCGGTAACTATCACCTACGATAAAACTGTTGATATATATGACTGGGTTTTAGGGGGTCAAGAAATTCATCTTGAACTATTCTCAGCTAAATAGAAGATGACCACAAATGTATAACAGCCAACTGAGATATGACATCACCATTTAAACCCAGTACCTACCAGCTTCTAGCAATGTGACCGAGCAGCTAGCACGTGATCCCAGATTCTGTTATAACTTTCCTCCAGACGCACAGCGTTCTTCCATTCTCGCATTGGGTATGCGGATAAGGTGTTGAGGGGATCAAAGCGAATTTTCGTGGCGTTTATGTATACATGGTTTTCTTGGGGGGGTTTTCGGGGAGCTTGATCCAAACCCCCTAGAAACTTCGCTCACCAAAGTCTAGACTTTGCTCTCCGCCCTTCCCGCGTCTGGTTCGTCTTAGGACAGCTTCGGGTTTATTTTAATCTGTTGACTAATCCACGTGCAGAACAAAAGTTTGTTCTATTTAACGACGCCACTAGAGCACATTGATTTTTTATCTTATCATCGGCTATTGGACGTCAAACATATGGTCATTCTGACACTTTTTTTTTAGAGGAAACCCACTGTCGCCACATAGGCTACTCTTCTCTCGACAGGCAGCAAGGGATCTTTTATTTGCGCTTCCCACAGGCAGGATAGCACAAACCATGGCCTTTGTTGAACCAGTTATGGATCACTGGTTGGTGCAAGTGGTTTACACCTACCCATTGAGCCTTGCGGAGCACTCACTCAGGGTTTGGAGTCGGTATCTGGATTAAAAATCCCATGCCTCGACTGGGATCCGAATTCAGTACCTACCAGCCTGTAGACCGATGGCCTAACCATGACGCCACCGAGGCCGGTACGGGCAGAGCAATACAATAAATGTGTTTCTGTTTCTAACATATCAATTTCTTGAGTTGATGAAAGGAAAGCGGATGATTAAATCGGACGCTCGGTGATTGACCAGAATCTAGTTAATAGAGGCAACACGTGTCAGTCCGTTTATAAAGTATGGACTGATCGATGACATTGGTGAAAATACTCGACGTCAAACATATCAAAGTTTCTTTTATTTATCGAAACCACTAGAGCGCTTTGATATATTAAATCTTCGGCTATTCAATGTCAAACATTCGGTAATTTTTACATATAGTCTTAGAGAAGAAACCCGCTACGTTTTTCCATTAATAGCAAGGGACGTTTTATATGCACCATTCCGCGGACAAGATAACGCATACCACGGCCATTGATATACCAGTCGCGGTGCACTGACTGAAACGAGAAATAACCCAATGAGCCCACCGACGGGTATCGATCCCACACCGACCGCGCATAAAGTATGCGCTTTACCAGTGGCTTACGTCCTGCCCTCATACCTATCAAAGCCTCCAGCATATTTTAATGTTTAACACGGTGAACAACGGCCATCATGGTTGTGGAGATCAAGATGACCTCAAATTGTAAAAATGGGCTAACCTACACATTATACATCGTCCGTTTACTGCCAATAAACACGCCATTTATTGCTTAGGCGACATTTTTCAAGAGTATAATATGGTGTATAACTAGTTCGTAACGGCAACACGTGTTACTCCATGTAGAAGGTATGTACACAGCAATGTGTATTTTAGTGCCATTACTTAACTCCGTCGGAAATTTCGAGATTGGTAGTCTTTAACACTAAATAAATGGAAGAATTAATGTAGACAGAGACAGATGAATATACGGACGGAGTGAAAGACAGAATATGTGGCGTGGATTACACTAATTTTGAGACGTTTCCATGCTTCATAATGGAATAATATTAACACCTGTCACAGAAACAAAATCCAATTCAATTTAAGTTACTGGGACACACATGTAGTGAGAGAGAGGCTTTGATATAGGCATGTTGCCTCTTGGCCAATCACCATCCAGAATTATAATTAAACAATGTAGTGAGGTGGCTTAATCATAACCTAAAACCAACCTGTTGCCACTTGCCAAATATATATTTTAGCCACGTTCATTGCTAGAACCGGCCTCGGTGGCGTCGTGGCAGGCCATCGGTCTACAGGCTGGTAGGTACTGGGTTCGGATCCCAGTCGAGGCATGGGATTTTTAATCCAGATACCGACTCCAAACCCTGAGTGAGTGCTCCGCAAGGCTCAATGGGTAGGTGTAAACCACCTGCAACGACCAGTGATTCATAACTGGTTCAACAAAGGCCATGGTTTGTGCTATCCTGCCTGTGAGAAGCGCAAATAAAAGATCCCTTGCTGCTAATCGGAAGAGTAGCCCATGTAGTGGCGACAGCCGTTTTCCTCTCAAAGGCTGTGTGGTCCTTAACCATATGTCTGATGCCATATAACTGTAAATAAAATATGTTGAGTGCGTCGTTAAATAAAACACTTCTTTCTTTCATTGCTACAAATTAAATTTGAAACAATTTACAATGAAGAAAGAATTCACCTTCCAACCACTCTCTATACACTCCATTACCTTCACACACCACTACCCCCAGACAACACTACCCTCACACACCACTGCCCTCACACAATACTGCACTCACACACCACTACCCTCACACACCACTACCCTCACACAATACTGCACTCACACACCACTACCCTCACTCACCACTACCCTCACACAATACTGCACTCACACACCACTAACCTCACACACCACTACCCTCACACACCACTACCCTCACACAACACTGCACTCACACAACACTGCACTCACAGACCACTACCCTCACACACCACTACCCTCACACACCACTGCACTCAGACACCACTACCCTCACACACCACTACCCTCACACACCACTACCCTCACAGACCACTACCGTCACACACCACTACCCTCACACACCACTACCCTCAAACAACACTGCACTCACACACCACTACCCTCACACACCACTACCCTCACACACCACTACCCTCACACAATACTGCACTCACACACCACTACCCTCACTCACCACTACCCTCACACAATACTGCACTCACACACCACTAACCTCACACACCACTACCCTCACACACCACTACCTTCACACAACACTGCACTCACACAACACTGCACTCACAGACCACTACCCTCACACACCACTACCCTCACACACCACTGCACTCACACACCACTACCCTCACACACCACTACCCTCACAGACCACTACCGTCACACACCACTACCCTCACACACCACTACCCTCAAACAACACTGCACTCACACACCACTACCCTCACACACCACTACACTCACACAATACTTCACTCACACACCACTACCCTCTCACAATACTGCACTCACACACCACTAACCTCACACACCACTACCCTCACACACCACTACCCTCACACAACACTGCACTCACACAACACTGCACTCACAGACCACTACCCTCACACACCACTACCCTCACACACCACTGCACTCACACACCACTACCCTCACACACCACTACCCTCACAGACCACTACCGTCACACACCACTACCCTCACACACCACTACCCTCAAACAACATTGCACTCACACACCACTACCCTCACACACCACTACACTCACACAATACTGCACTCACACACCTCTACCCTCACACAATACTGCACTCACACACCACTACCCTCACACAATACTGCACTCACACACCTCTACCCTCACACACCACTACCCTCACACACCACTACCCTCACACAATACAACACTCTCACACACCACTACACTCACACAATACTGCACTCGCACACCACTACCCTCACAGACCACTACCCTCACACAATATTGCACTCGCACACCACTACCCTCACACAATACTGCACTCGCACACCACTACCCTCACACACCACTACCCTCACACAATACTGCACTCGCACACCACTAGGGTCACACACCACTACCCTCACACAATACTGCACTCAAACACCACTAAAATAAACTCACCTACACATTATACATCGTCCGTTTACTGCCAATAAACACGTCATTTATTGCTTAGCTGAAATGTTTCAAGATTTCTTGTTTTCAAATTATTAATATGGTGTACAACTAGTTCGTAACGGCAACATGTGTTACTCCATGTAGAAGGTACGTACTAATCAATGTGTATTTCAGACCCATTACTTAATCCCGTCGGAAATTTCGAGATTGGTATATATAGTCTTTATTCTTCTAAACAGAGAGTTCATTTCATTACATACATACAAACATACAATAGGTTAATAAATAAAACTATGATAAATGTGGGTAAGTTGAACATGCATCGAACCATCAGTACATAGTGATTCAAATACGAGCATATAAAGTTTATGGGGTAATACTATTATTGCTTGCTATTGGTAGCTTCAAAGTATTGTTTGCTTAGTAGATGAATATAGTAGATAACAGAATATGTGACGTGGATTACACTAAATTTGGGACAGGTTTCAATGCTTCAAATTGGAATAATATTAACACCTGTCACAGAAACAAAATCGAATTCAATTCAGTTTACTGGGACACACATATAGTGAAGTGACGTAGGCATAAACTGAAAACCTGTTGCCACTTGCCACGTTCATTGCTAGAAATTCAATTTGAAATAATTTACAATGAAGAAAGAATTCACCTTCCAAACACTTTCAATACACATCATTACCTTCACATAGCACTACTCCCACACACCACTATACTCACACACCACTACCCGCACATACCACTACTCCTACTATAACACTACTCTAACACACCAACACCCTCACACAACACTATATTAACACATCACTACCTTTACGCAACACTACCCTAATTCAGCACTATCCTCACACACCACTACCTTCACACACCAGTACCTTCACACACCACTACTCTCACACACCACTATCCTCACACACAACTACCTTCACACACCACTACCTTCACATACCACTACCCTCACACAACACTACCTTCACATACCACTACCTTCATATACCACTACCTTCACACAACACTACCCTCACACAACACTACCTTCAGAAAACACTACCTTCAAACACAACTACCCTCACACAACACTACCTCCTCATACCACTACCTTCACACATCACTACCTTCACACACCAGTACCTTCACACACCACTACTCTCACAAACCACTACCCTCACATACCACTGCCTTCACATACCACTACCTTCACATACCACTACCCTCACACAACACTACCTTCACATACCACTACCTTCACACATCACTACCTTCACACACCAGTACCTTCACACACCACTACTCTCACACACCACTACCCTCACATACCACTGCCTTCACATACCACTACCTTCACATACCACTACCCTCATACAACACTACCTTCACATACCACTACCTTCACATAGCACTACCTTCACACAACCCTACCTTCATATACCACTACCTTCACCCACCACTACCTTCACACAAAACTACCTTCACATACCACTACCTTCACACACCACTACCTTCACATACCACTACCTTCACATACCACTACCTTCACATACCACTACCCTCATACAACACTACCTTCACATACCACTACCTTCACATAGCACTACCTTCACACAACCCTACCTTCATATACCACTACCTTCACCCACCACTACCTTCACACAAAACTACCTTCACATACCACTACCCTCAAACAACACTACCTTCACATACCACTACCTTCACATACCACTACCTTCACATACCACTACCTTCACATACCACTACCTTCACACACCACTACCTTCACACACCACTACCTTCACATACCACTACCTTTACATATCACTACCTTCACACACCACTACCTTCACACACTACTACCTTCATATAACAGTACCTTCACACACCACTACCTTCACACACTACTACCTTCACACAACACTACCTTCATATACCACTACCTTCACATACAACTACCTTCACACACCACTACCCTCACGCAACACTACCTTCACATACCACTACCTTCACATACCACTACCTTCATACAACACTACCTTCACACAGGAATGCCCTCACACATCACTACCTTAACAAAACACTGCCCTCACACAGGGTTTTCGGATTATATGTAGCAGGAACCACTTTCATATGTATGTTTATCTATTGGTTGTTTGTTGTTTGTTTCTTGTGTACATGTATTTGTAATGTTTATACAGATGACCTGTATAATTCAATATTAATAAACAATTGAAGAGTGGATAATCGTCAGTGAGATAGAGAGTGAGTTGTGAGTTGAGTCGCTAAACGTCAGTGAGATAGAGAGTGGGTTGTGAATTAAGTAAATAAATGTCAGTGAGATAGAGAGTGGCTTGTGAGTGGAGTCGGTAAATGTCATTGAGATAGAGAGTGGGTTGTGAGTTGAGTAAATAAATGGCAGTGAGATAGAGAGTGGTTAACTGTCATTGAGATTGAGAGTAGGTTGTGAGTTTAGTGGTTAATTGTCAGTGAGATAGTGAGTGGGTTGTGAGTTGAGTGGTTAATTGTCAGTATGATAGGGAGTGGCTTGTGAGCTGCGTGGTTAACAGTCAGTGACATAGATAGTGGGTTGAGAGTTGAGTGGTTAAGTGTCAGTGAGATCGAGAGTGGGTTGTGAGTTGAGTGGTTAATTGTCAGTGAGATAGAGGGTGGGTTGTGATTTGAGTGGTTAATTGTCAGTGAGATAGAGAGTGGGTTGTGAGTGGAGTCGCTAAATGTCATTGATATTGTGAGTGGTTAACTGTCGGTGAGATAGAGAGTGGGTTGTAAGTTGAGTGGTTATTTGTCAGTGAGATAGAGAGCAAGTTATGACTTGAGTGGGTAACTGCCAGTGAGACAGTGAGTGTGTTGTAAGTTGACTGCTTAATTGTCAGTGAGATAGAGGGTGGGTTGTGACTTGAGTGGTTAATTATCAGTGAGATAGTGGGTTGTGAGTTGAGTGGTTAACTGTCGGTGAGATTGTGAGTGGTTAACTGTCAGTGAGATAGTGGGTTGTAAGTTGAGTGGTTAACTGTCAGTGAGATAGTGAGTGGGTTGTGATTTGAGTGGTTAATTGTCAGTGACATAGTGAGTGGTTAGTGAGTTGAGTGGTTAATTGTTAGTGAGATAGTGAGTGGGTTGTAAGTTAGAGACACCTCGGTGAAGTGGTCTTACACCTATCCATTGAGATGTTACAATTAACACATGGTGGGAGGCTTTACCGAGATGCGAACCTTGTACCTACCAGCCTTAAGTCTGATTCCAATGCCTTAACTATAAAGCGATTAAAGTCGGTTAATATAGTCCAAGACAAACACGAATGCAAGCGCGCACGCACACACACACACACACACACACACACACACATACCACACACACCACACACGCAAACACACAGACACACATACAAAATCTGACACACACATACACACTCAAAAATAAACACAAATACAGACACATATAAACACATTCACACAAATACACACACAAAAACACGTGTACACTCTGACACACACACACATACACACACAAACACGTATACACACAAACACACACACACACACCCCCACCCCCACCCCCCCCCCCCCACACACACACACATATATATATATATATATATATATATATATATATATATATATATATATATATATATATATACATACATACATACATACATATGGGCGATTGGGTGCCACAGGTTCGGGTCTCGGTACCGGCATTTGGAAATTTGTGAAGGCAATAAAGGATTTTAATATCCCGTGCCAGTGCGTCATTGAATATATGTATGTTTAAGTCAAAACCCGACATACATACAATAGAGATATTCAAAATATAAAAATACATATATAGCCAGTGCCTGGTCTGTTCACATCTGCATGTAAGTCAAACGTTGCCAAGCCATGGGGCCTTAGAACCGCGTGGTTGTTGGACCGGTACGAATATGGTCGACTAACGATCGTTCTGTTTTTGTGGAACGTAGTTGGTCTGATTGGTAGCGTTCCGGCCCAACAATTGCGGGCGATTGGGTGCCACAGGTTCGGGTCTCGGTAACGGCATGAGGAAATGTGTGAAGGCAATAAAGGATTTTAATATCCCCTGTGCCAGTGCGTCATTGAATACATGTATGTTTAAGTCAAAACCCGACATACATACAATAGAGATATTCAAAATATAAAATTGCATACATACACATACATACGCATACACACATACATACATACATACAACGCATAACGATACACACAAAGTTTTGTTAATAATATTAGATTATAAATATGCAATGTCTTTCTGATCTTTCAGAGTTAAATTTTAAATTATTGCTTCAGTTTGGTGATGTACAAATAACGTTTCTTCTGTGTATGACCGGCGTCGTGGTTAGCCATCGGTCTACAGGCTGGTAGGTACTGGGTTCGGATTCCAGTCGAGGCATGGGTTTTTTAATCTAGATACCGACTCCAAACCCTGAGTGAGTGCTCCGCAAGGCTCAATGGGTAGGTGTAAACCACTTGCACCGACCAGTGATCCCTAACTGGTTCAACAAAGGCCATGGTTTGTGCTATCCTGCCTGTGGGAAGCGCAAATAAAAGATCCCTTGCTGCCTGTCGTAAAAGAGTAGCATATGTGGCGACAGCGGGTTTCGTCTCAAAATCTGTGTGGTCCTTAACCATATGTCTGACCGTAAATAAAATGTGTTGAGTGCGACGTTAAATAAAACATTTTTTTTTTTTTTTTTCTTCTGTGTATCTTCCATTCCACATGAAATTGCGATCCTGTGATGTTTCACAGCGTGTGTGAATGTTTTAATTGGATTTTACAATGCTTGCAATATATATGTGTATCGGAAAGACAGGTTGACGTTTTGCAGCAAGAGTTGTTCACTGACGAAGATGAAGCTGTCGATGTTTGCGGTACTTCTCGGTATTTGCTTTATGTGCTCAGAAGCTCATCATGGTGGACACAGTAGGCAGTGCCAGAAAAGGTAAAATAATATTTCAAATCTATATTATTGTCGTTTCAAACTTGATTGTCCTGTTTCTAACGCAGGAGACAAAGAGGTTGTAGAGAGGTAAGATCACCTTTCAAATCTATACTATAGTCTTTTCAAACTTGATTCTTCTTTACTAACGCAGAAATCAAAGTTTGTCAAGAGTAACGAAGAGGTAACTTGCATTTCAAATCTACATTATTGTCTTTTTAAACTTGAACAAGTTAAAGTTTGTTTTGTTTAACGACACCACTAGAGCATCTTGATTAATTAGTCATCGGATATTAGCAAGGGATGTTTTGCGTGTACTTTCCCAGAGACAGGAAAGTACATACCACGGCTTTTGACCAGTTGTGGTGTACTGGTTGTAGTCTATAGTCTTTGAGAGGAAACCCGGTACATATTTTCATTAGTAGAAAGGGGTCTTTTATATGCACCATCCCACAGACAGCATAACACATACCACGGCCTTTCATATACCAGTCGTGGTGCACTGGCTGGAACGATAAATACCCATTGACGGGGATCGATGCTAGACCGACTGTGCATCAAACGAACGCTTTACCACTGGACGACGTCCCGCTCCCGTCCTTTACTAATGCAGACAACATACAATTACGAGAGTAATCTAGAACGCGTTACCACTGGACGATATCCCGCCCCAGTTCTTTACTAATGCAGACAACATACAATTAGGAGAGTAATCTAGAACGCGTTACCACTGGACGATATTCCGCCCCGGTCCTTTACTAGTGCAGACAACATACAATTAGGAGAGTAATCTAGAACGCATTACCACTGGACGATATCCCGCCCCAGTTCTTTACTAGTGCAGCCAACATACAATTAGGAGAGTAATCTAGAACGCGTTACCACTGGACGGTATTCCGCCCCAGTCCTTTACTAATGCAGACAACATACAATTAGGAGAGTAATCTAGAACGCGTTACCACTGGACGATATTCCGCCCCGATCCTTTACTAGTGCAGACAACATACAATTAGGAGAGTAATCTAGAACGCGTTACCACTGGACGGTATCCCGCCCCAGTCCTTTACTAGTGCAGCCAACATACAATTAGGAGAGTAATCTAGAACGCGTTACCACTGGACGATATCCCGCCCCGGTCCTTTACTAGTGCAGCCAACATACAATTAGGAGAGTAATCTAGAACGCGTTACCACTGGACGATATCCCGCCCCGGTCCTTTACTAGTGCAGCCAACATACAATTAGGAGAGTAATCCAGAGCCATAACGGTAGTATTGGTGACTGAGCAACCTTCATAGCCGTTGGAAGCGTGGGGGTTGGGGTGGGGGTGGGGGGGGGTCAGAGAATGTTTGCACACCACAGGTGAAAGGCGATCTTAATATGGGTTTGAATGAATATTTGTACTCCGATAGTTCACAAGTTCTTAACGTTTTTTGTTTTGTGAATGCTGGACAGATTTCAGTGTAAAGTTCCTACTGAAATGTTTTTATTTGGTGACTATGGAGTGTCACTGAAGAACGTTTGTTTAAATGTCAATGTGACCTTGATTAATTTACATGTAATGTGATTAGTTTTCAAATTCTGAAAGTATGTCCTTTAAAAAATATCACATACTTTGATTACACTGGATATGCTAGCTATTGTATTATATATACACAAAAAGAGAAAGAGAAGATAGAGAGGGAGAGAGAGAGAGAGAGAGAGAGAGAGAGAGAGAGAGAGAGAGAGAGAGAGAGAGAGAGAGAGAGAGAGAGAGAGAGCGAGAGAGCGAGATACACAGAGAGAGAGAGAGAGAGAGAGAGAGAGAGAGAGAGAGAGAGAGAGAGAGAGAGAGAGAGAGACAGAGACAGAGAGAGAGAGAGGGGGGAGGGAGGGAGGGAGGGAGGGAGGGAGGGAGGGAGGGAAAGAGAGAGAGAGGGAGAGAGAGAGACAGAGACAGAGACAGAGAGAGAGAGAGAGAGAGAGAGAGAGAGAGAGAGAGAGAGAGAGAGAGAGAGAGAGAGAGAGAGAGAGAGAGAGAGAGAGAGAGAGAGAGGGAGGGAGAGAGATGGAGGGAGGGAGGGAGGGGAGGGAGGGAGAGAGAGAGAGAGAGAGAGAGAGAGAGAGAGAGAGAGAGAGAGAGAGAGAGAGAGAGAGAGAGAGAGAGAGAGAGAGAGAGAGAATCACATTTAATAACTGGCCCTTTCAGTTTGCAATCTGGCCCCCAGTGGCCGGTGTTTTCCAAAATCTACGACTGGACGGCTGGTTGGTGTATATTGTTGTTAGGATTTTTGGGGTGGGTCTTTTTTGTTGTTGTTGTTGTTTTGTTGTTTGTTTTTTGTTTTGTTTTTTTGTTTTAGAATTCATTAATTGCAAGCAGAATTGGATTGTTTGAAAAGCCGGCTCACGAAGTATGTTTTTAACCAATGTTGTCGTAAATATCACTATGTTCACGTGTCTCCCTTTCCCTGTCTCTCTTTTCCATTCTGTCTCTCTGTCTGTCTGTCTGTCTGTCTCTCTCTCTCTGTCTCTCTCTCTCTCTCTCTCTCTCTCTCTCTCTCTCTCTCTCTCTCTCTCTCCTCTCTCTCTCTCTCTCTCTCTCTTTATGTGTGTGTCTCATACGCGCATATTCTGCGTGTGCCTCTCGTCAAGCATGCATTCATTTGCTGGGGGGGGGGGGGGGGGGGTCCTGTCACACTCTCTGTATCTCACGCATTCTTTCTGTCTTTGTCTTACCGCATCTGTCTTTCTGTATATGTGTCCGTCTGTCTGTCTGTCCCTACTGCTTGTATCTCGTTTGCTATGTGTATGCAAGTGTGGTGGGTGTGGTGTATTTGGCGTACGTATTTGTGTACGTATTTACTTGGATTTGAACGTGTGTTCGTGTTCGTGTTTTTTTTGTTGTTGTTGTTGTTTTTTTTGTTGCGGGGTTTTCTTTCGTGGGGGAATATATGTAATAGGAGTGTAATAGGCTTTAAAATTTGAAACAAATACATAAAATAACTTTCTTTTACGATTTTTAAAGAATTCATTTAAACGAAAAACCTTGGGTTTTTTCGACGGCCATAAGTTTGGACAGTTCTGTCTGACAGCCTTAGACAAGATAATTGTTTACTTATGTATTTTACTTATGCATTTTCAGCAACAACAGCAGCGTCTACAACAGTCCGACAACAGCAGCGCCTACAACCAGTCCTACAACAGCAGCGCCTACAACCAGTCTGACAACAGCAGCGCCTACAACCAGTCCTACAACAGCAGCGCCTACAACCAGTCCTACAACAGCAGCGCCTACAACCAGTCTGACAACAGCAACGCCTACAACCAGTCCGACAACAGCAGCGCCTACAACCAGTCCGACAACAGCAGCGCCTACAACCAGTCCTACAACAGCAGCGCCTACAACCAGTCCTACAACAGCAGCGCCTACAACCAGTCTGACAACAGCAGCGCCTACAACCAGTCTGACAACAGCAGCGCCTACAACCAGTCCGACAACAGCAGCGCCTACAACCAGTCCTACAACAGCAGCGCCTACAACCAGTCCAACAACAGCAGCGCCTACAACCATTCCTGAAGGTAAAAAAACGTGATTGTTCTTTTGTTAATCTGTCTGTGCTAGTTGGAGATCCGTAAAATACTTGGAGCTAACGACGTTATTCACTTTTATTATTCACTTTATTTGTGTCGTGGCCAGTGTGTTTTAAATATTAAACATAAAAATAGAACACTTTTGTTAGTATCAAAAACACTTTTTATTTTATTTTTACGTGAGCGTTTCGACTAATCGGAAAAGTATATGTTTAACGTTATGATCTCCAAAATAATCAAACTAAATGTCTGTGGCATCAAGGGTCAATTTCACAAACCATCGTAAGTTTACATCTAGAGGGCGTACGTCTATAAATGTTTCGCATCTATTTCACGAACAAAATTACATCATTACAAAAAAATGAGCATTTTAAGGATAAAATAAAATAAAATACTAGTATTTGTTGTTCTAACTATATGTGCTGTACTATAATAGTAAAAAGATGTGTGGTTTAGTCGTATATTTACTTTTACGTGTAAAAATAGACTTACTATACTTTGTGAACCTGGGACCAGATTTAAGATACGTATACCGTGACACGTGTGTGTATCCAAAAGAAGTTCAGGCACTAAGAAAGTAATTCCACTTGACTCTCTGCAACACAATTTTCTGTTCTTTAATTCCTCACTTACTGTAATTATACGTTCATGAGGTAGTCTATACATAATTTGTTAAAGTAAATTTCGTTCGTTAATGACTGCTTATATATAACGTGTTTCTCACTAATGTGTGTACCCGACTTGCAGGATCAATACGTTTAGTAAACGGTAACTCAATCAACGAAGGAAGAATTGAAATATTCCATAGCGGAACATGGGGGCTCAGTCTGCGATGACCGTTTTGAAATGGCAGACGCGAGGGTTATCTGTCGGCAGTTAGGAATGCTAAGGTGTGTAAATATCCAAAAACCCACAAAACACATAATTTACCTAAACGAACGAATGGATGAATGTTTATCGACACCCCAGTACGGAAAATAAATCGGCTACTGTATGTCAAACTAAGGTAAATGTGTAAATGAAGTTATGATCAAGATCTAGATAAATAAATTAAAACACAGTGTAAATAGCTGTGCAAACATACATATATCACACGTAGGTAAAATTAACATTTATAATAAATGTACATAAACGTATCACAATAATAATGATGTACGTTTTGTGTTGGGAAAGTTAAAATCACTGGCCCTTGTGAAAAGGCAAGGTAATGTATTTTCAGAAATTACAGTGGTTTATTTATCTATTTATCTTAATATTTTTTGTACCGTTATCTTGCACATTAATGGCGTTTTGTTTAAGTTATCAGTTCGGTAAAATTGAACGTCGTCTTGGTGTTTGAAGTAGGATACAATTAATTTTACACATGCATATTATTATATCTCTCACCATTACCTCTCCTACCCCCCCCCCCCTCTCTCTCTCTCTCTCTCTCTCTCTCTCTCTCTCTCTCTCTCTCTCTCTCTCTCTCTCTCTCTCTCTCTCTCTCTCTCTCTCTCTCTCTCTCTCTCTCTCTCTCTCTCTCTTCCATTGTGTATCACAATTACATAATATATAAGATACCTAACAGCTACAGCTCAAAATGTACTGCAGTGCGTTTTTCTGTTCCAGATTTAATGCCGTTGTACATGACGGAACTTATTTTGGAGAAAGCTCAGGGCCGATCTGGCTTGATGAGGTTGAGTGTACAGGCAATGAAGATAGGCTTGATCAGTGTTCTTCAGCTGCTTGGGGAATCCACAACTGTGAGCACTACGAGGACGTGGGCGTCACCTGTCAATGTAAACTGTTCAGCTTAGTGGCACATGCTTCAGAGTTTGATTACGATCTAGGCATTTCGGTTTTTGTGTTCACATTCGTATTTTTGTGTTCACATTCGTATTTTTGTTTTCTCAGTGAAGTCACATAATTTTTAAGTTCGACTAAAACATGTATTAGCTGTTTAACGAATTTGATAATAACATAGGGCGGGACATAGCCCAGTGGTAGAGCGATCAGCTAATGTGCGCTAGGTCTAGGATCGAACCAGGTTGGTAGGCCCATTGGGCTATTTCTCGTTCCAGCCAGTGCACCACGACTGGTATATCAAAGAATGTGGCATGTGCTATTCTGTCTGAGTGATGGTGCATATAAAATATCCCTTACTACTAATGGGAAACTGCAGTGGGTTTTCTATCTAAATTTGACATCAAGTAGCCGATGATTAATAAATCAATATGCTCTAGTGGCGTCAAAGTAAAGTTTCTGCAATGTCCTGTAAAGGAGAACCTTAGTAATGGCAGTCCTCCTATAGACAACACACCTTATAGATTCAAGGACAAATTGTGATTTGCCCAAATTCAAGCACTCGAATCAGCCTCGGTGGTGTAGTGGTTAAGCCACCCGATCTAGTTTAACGACTCAGTGGGTAGATGTAAGGCCTATACCCGTATACCGACTTCTTTCTCATTAAGCACTACCAAGTAACGATTACCTGTCCTGAAGAGACAGTCCAGATGGTTGTGTGTGCGTAGGACAGTGTGCTGTAACCACGAAAATAATTAAATATATATAAACGAATGAAGGAATGAATGAATGAATGAATGAATGAATACATGGATGAATGAATGAATGAATGATGGTTTTAGCAGTTGGCCTAGATAAGCGAGTATACTGAAACCAATGTGGAGTATGATGCTTCGTGTGTGGCAAACAGAACTCGATAAATGATTAAATTATATATATAAATTGGTGGCTTTTGTTCCATTGTTTCCCGCCTTTTCCATTTGTCTCTTCTTTATTTCTCTGTCTGTCTTTCTCTTTACCTATATGTTTCATTCTCTGTTTCTATATCAGTCTGCTAGATCCAGCCAGTGAACCTTGACTGGTACATCAAAGGCCGTGGTATGTGCTATCCTGTCTATGGGATGATGCATATACAAATCCCTTGCTACTAATGGGGAAAAAATGTAGCCAGTTTCCTATCTAAGACTATTTGTCAAAATTACCAAATGCTTAACATTCAATAGATGATGATTAATAAATCAATGTTCTCTAGTGGTGTCGTTAAACAAAACAAACTTTAACTATATCTATCTCTTTGTTTCTTTATCTATATCTGTCTGTCTGTTGTGTGATTGATTTTATTTTAATTCCAGGATCATGCGAGACGATCTATCTCAGTACAGTTGTGGACCCAGAGAAGACAGTTGTCAGATATTTACATAAAGATACGAGTATCTAGATAAAGATATGAGCATTGATTTTGTGTTTGTTTAATTGTTATATTTCCAACATATTTTTTACAAATACTGTTATAGCAATATTTATCCTGCAATCACTCAATGTATTGTAAAGATAAGATGACTAGATAAAATTCTATATGTTCAGTCACTGATCAAAAATTTACTTTTAGGGGGCCGGAACTAGTTATGATCAGCACAAAAAAAAGTGTGTTGTGTATATTGTCAATAGTGCTTTGTTTGTTTACATCTCGTGGTCTAACTGCCCAATACTCTGTTATAACGCCGAGTAGTGCCAGATACCCGTCGCTATCGCTGAGTGTTGTTAGGGCCGTACCCTGATCAAAATCTTAGAGGGGGCACTACTTTTTATAAACAAATAAAACACTATACAAATTAAACCCTGAGATGTGTATGCTATTTTCTGGAGTACAAAAAGAGAAAAAGTGACATTCTCAGGGGGGAAACTGTCCCCTCTGCCCCCGGAGGGTATGGCCCTGGTTGTGCAGTTACTTAACCATAGTCAATATCTCTCCTAATTTCCAAATGCCTGTAGTATTATGGATGCACTCAAAGCCTCCGTCGACAGGGCCTATAGGGTGTATACTACCAAATCAAATCCCATAGACGACAATAGTAACATATGTGGCTAAAACTCCTACCTGCAAACCGGCCTCGGTGGCGTCGTGGCATGTCATCGGTCTACAGGCTGGTAGGTACTGGGTTCGGATCCCAGTCGAGGCATGGGATTTTTAATCCAGATACCGACTCCAAACCCTGAGTGAGTGCTCCGCAAGGCTCAATGGGTAGGTGTAAACCACTTGCACCAACCAGTGATCCATAACTGGTTCAACAAAGGCCATGGTTTGTGCTATCCTGCCTGTGGGAAGCGCAAATAAAAGATCCCTTGCTGCTAATCGGAAGAGTAGCCCATGTAGTGGCGACAGCGGGTTTCCTAACAAAATCTGTGTGGTCCGTAACCATATGTCTGACGCCATATAACCGTAAATAAAATGTGTTGAGTGCGTCGTTAAATAAAACATTTCTTTCTTTCTTTCCTACCTGCAACGTATCAACCGACATAAACGCCACAGATATAAATACTACCAACCCTCACACTTAAAGTGAATCAGAAAAAATTGGGGGTCAAGCTGCTCGTTTCTGAGATAACGGGTAGCGTCTATGACTACCCTAGTTCCGCACAAAATTCGAGTACTTTTTTTTACAGGTACCCCATACATGTTTCAAGCACAAGGCTACTTGACACATTGGTACTAGATGAAATAAAATTGCATTTAGTTTTTTACCCAGATGAAACTATTATTTTTTACAACCAACACACTCACATTTATAACCAATCACAGGACTTGTGGTGTTCACTTCTCTATCAAACGTTGGGGTGCACCTCGAACTTTGACCCAGCCGGAAGTTATTTGGTTTAGTACTACCTTTAGCCGACTCGACGAAAGCTTGTCAACCGCGTTGAACAATTCAACTTCCGCCATTGCGGACCGCTCTATTGAGAACGGTGATGGAGGTAAGTGAGACCACACTAATTTAGGTTGGATCCCCGCTAGTTCTTCTATTCTTGCTTTAAAAAAAAGTCAGGGCACGAGTTCAGTGGTTAAGGTTAGGGTTAGGGTTAGTCTTTAGAGCCTTGGTATAGAGAGAAACGGGTCGAACTTTTTCCCAATGACGAGCCCAAACAAGTGATGAGTGAGGTAGTAGTAAAAGTATCTACCAGTAACCAATTCGGTCCCCTGGGGAACCAGTTCCCCCTTCTCAACCGCTCAAATAAAATTAAAGCCATATCTAAAGAATACATTCCGGGATTGTGGAGGGTCTACTTCGGAGATTTGAACCCAGCGACCTATGGCATGCTGTTTTTACAGCATTCCATAGCAGCCATTAAGACAACCACAGATTTGGCTCTTAAAAATACTGTTTTTCTTCTCTCGCCTTTTAGACGGGCAAACTTTTATTAAAACTTCCTGTGACACCCCCTTTGTTGCTTTAGGCCCTGTTTTCAAAATTAGACCGTTCCCTGGGAGTGTGACTAGGTTGCTGTTGTCTTACAAAGATGTGCTAGGGAGCCAAAAAGAGTGTGAACAGGTAGATAACTCCGGGTCCCTGTCAGCAAAAGCCTACAATAAAACTAGCCAGGCCGCCGAACTTAGCGAACGCTTGCATAAACAAATAAGTGAGAAGTCATTCGGTGACCGAACACTGACGAGGTTCTCCGAAGTGTCGACCGCGGAGGCTCACGAGGCTGGAGCCAAACGCTCTTCAGGGGCCTCTGAAACGGTTTCCGTTGTCAATAAACCGGAGGCTGCCGAACTGGCAAAGGACATCCCTGTCACGGTGACTGGCTTTTGGGAAGACAATCTGTGTGTCATGGAACCCTGTACTGATTCTGATAGCGGCTTCGCTACAGTTGTTGACAAACAGAAAAACCTCGTAAAAGTTCCTATTTGCCGTGGTCGGGTCTTGGGGGTTCTTTACAAAAAAACTGACTTTTTAATAACTGAAACTGAATCTGTGCCAAACGTTAAACACCCCAAGACAAAAAGAAATGTCAAGTTACCATCAACTAACTTAAACAGGAGTCTTCCACTTTTCAGGCCTGATGTGGTGATGGATGTAGATCATCCCCCCTCCCACCACCTTGTCTGTTGACCGAAGGCGGATTCAGGAGGGGACCGCCCCTTTCTACAGTCAGGTTAACACATACAGAGAAGGGGAGGGTCAGCCAGCATGCAAACCGCTCCCACTCCCCCAGTTCAACAATCCTCCTTTCAAGTAGTCAATAGGAAGTGGGAACCTCCCCCCCCCCCCCCGCCCCTCCCAACGTATGTTGGCGGTGAATTGCCAAAACTAATCTCGCAGGGCAAAGGGACGTAGATGTTTTGAAAAGGGCCAGACTAGCCAGTCGTGACCTGTTCATTGCCAATATCACGATTTGGAACAATGGCTACCTAGACATCCTCCTGTCCCGACCCATGGAAATAGACATCATTCTTATAAACGGAGTTTGCCACAAAATGGTTAACTACCAAAAACCCTGGTTAAATGCGTCAAGTGTCAGAGGTGGGGACACACGGTTAAAAAGTGCAAGTCTACCCGAGAGCACCCCATATGTTTCGGTGTGGGGCTAGCCACCCCAAGAGGTTCACCGACAACCCGTGCACGAGGGTAGTCTCTTGCACTAACTACAGGCGACCTCATGGCACACATGTTGGGTAATGCCCGGATCATATTAAAGCCACTAAAATGCTAGCTGAGAGAAATGGCAAGGCAAATTCTCAGGTGAGGGGTGCTAGGGTTGTCAAACACACACACCCCCCCCCCACCCCCCTCTGCTCACTAAACTCCTGTATTCCACAAAACCCCTTAGACCCCAAACACAGGACACTTCTATGAATAAACAAGGAGGACCGAAACCGGTTACTAACCCTAATCGTCAAAACACTGCTCCAGACTTTTTCAGAATAATTTCAGGCCTCTTTTAGACGGAGTAATAAAAAATGTCCCCCATCACAAATATTCCATGGCCAGTATTGAGGGCGCCACCAAGGCTGCCTACGAGATACTGAACAAACATCTTGCTATTAAAATATAGATAGTTTCTGTTGATATCAGAAACATAAAATGGTATAGGGAGAGGTATTTAATAGAGCTGACAGACGAAATTAATAATACAGTTGATTAATTAATTTAATTAATTACATGTAACTTGTATTGTTTCGTCTCCAATTAAGGATACTAGACCTAAGGATAATGATAATAATAAATATTAATATCTATAATTTATAAAATAATAATAGCAAGGGCCGGAATTTAAAAAAAAATATTTGGCTGAGACTAATAATATTGATGTGATAACCATTCAAGAGACCTGGATTGTAAATTTAAATCCTAAACAAAAACAATCAAAACTTTTAGCAGAATATAAAATCCGGGTTATACTGGTCTCTTTTTAATAGTGGTGTCATTACTAGAGGTGGTATCGCTACATTTGTTATAGATAACATCTGACACTCGCTTATTCTGTCACCGCCCATTTAAATATTGAGTCATTTGGCGTATCCATTCGTGGACTTAATAAAAATATTAATAGTTTTAATGTTTATATTCATCAGGGTGCCACTAACAAAAATATAACCATTAATGATTTTTCCAAAATTATTGGTAACGGTAATTTGGATGTTTTAATTGCAGGCGATTGTACAGACTTTGGGGCTCTCAAGTTACCCATCCGCAAGGCCAGATATTAGAAACATTTATGGAAAATAATTATCTGGTCTGCTTAAACAATGGCACCACCTTTCGGAAATACATCACACTTGGTCATGTCTGGATGTCACAATGATTTCGAAGGGGCGGCAGCAAAATGTGAGTGGGAGGTGCTAAATGAGCTGAGAAGCGATCACTTACCTGTCAAAACTGTTTATAATAGTAATTAAAATTGGCAAGAATGTTTTATTTTTTTAAACGTAAGTGGAATTTTAATAAAAGTGATTGGCCCCAATTTGAGGACTTGTGCGCCACGATAAGTCCTGAGCAGGTCACAAATTCAAATATTGATATTTTTTACGATAATTTAATCAAATTAATTATAGATATTGCAGATAAAAGCACCCCAGTTTCACATAATAATGCTAAAATTAATTCTGAAAATCTTACTAAATTAAAAAGTGAAAGAAATAAATGTAGGAAAAACGAACAAATTTAAAATTCTAAGTACCAGTTGGTACATACTATCGCTAAAGAAAAAAGGGCCTCTTGGGGTAAGTTCGTCAGCTCTATTGGAAATAGCACTACTGGTAGAGAAGTATGGTCCAAGGTCAAAAGGATCCAGTGGAAACTGGACACAAGTGAACATATTTTTAAAATAGTAACTTATATCAAACTAATCAAGAAAAAGTCAATACTCTTGGAGCTACTTTTAAAATAATTCGGCTATCTCTAACTTTTATAAATATTTTCAAAAACGGAAAATACATGTTGAAAAAGAAAAAATCCCCTGGATGCTAAATTCCGTACAAGTGGAAACGAATACAATATGCCATTTAAACTCCAAGAGATGATCCAAGCTTTTGAACATCGAAATGGCTCAGCTCCAGAATCAGGCAAATTTAGTTATTTATTTTTCAAAATGGTATACCCCTGGGGTCAGTGATTGCACATACACATTTTGGAATCTTTATTAACGACTTGGCTCAAGCACTTACTGAAAACAATAAATCTAAAATACCAAGTTCAGTATCGGTCTGTTTGTTGACGATACTGCCTTCTGGAGAGTAGGAAATACATTTGATTTAATTACAAAGGACCTCCAGTCGGATTTAAATAGTTTACAAAATTTCCCAATCTAAAACTAATAGCATTTCTTTCTGGGCCGTAATGGCATACCGGCCCATATATTAGAATTAACATTTGGTAATAAAGTTATAACACAAGTTGATTCGGTCCGCTGTTTAGGAGTCACCTTTGACCAGACTCTCACTTTTGTGGAGCATATCGCCAATATAGGTGGAACTTGTAAATATATTAATCTTGTCACACTTTTATCAGCAGTCCCTTGGGACAATGGTAGAAAGACCCTGAGAATGTGTACAACAGGCCCCTATATATTATTATTAGGGTTTCAGTGTGCACATCCCATGACAGTGTATTGACTGAGCTGGGTGTACTGCCGCTTACCCTAAGACGAATCAACCAAGGTCTCAAATACCTTTTTAAATTAAACAAAAACTAGTTACTAATAATCCTGTCAGTAAGCTCACCTCCTAAACATTCAATCAGTCAAAGACTCTAATATACCCATACTATCTTATCTAAATAAATCTACCCAAGATTTTGGAGTGGCGGATATACCCATGAGTGAATGTGGTGCTAGATTTAAAGCCCACTGGGCTCTTTTACCCCCCCCCCCCCACCCCCAAAGTTATTTTTGTATTAAAAATGAATTGGCAAAAATTAAATTACCTTTAAAAATACACTCTTTAGAATTATTATGGGGGAACTTTACCAAAACTATTTAAAACATATTACGGATAGTTCGAAAGACCCACAAACTGGTAGGGCGGGTATGGCATTTGTCATTAAAGAAATTAACGGATTCAGTCACTTTAGAGCTAGACTTTCAAATAATGTTTCTGTTTTCACCACTGAGTTATTGGGAATCCAATATGCCTTGGTGTGGATTCTTAATAATCATAATAAAATGAACAGTCCAAAATATTATAATTCTGTCCAGTAATCTGAGTGCCTTGCAGGCCATAGATGGCTTCCACAGTATTCGGTCCGAAATTACTAAACATATTTACAGTTTTTACAATAAAATGTCGGTCAAGAGAGTTGAGGTCGTTTTTGAACGAGTTCCAGCCCACATGGGTATCCGCGGCAACAAAACGGCCGACCAGAATGGCAAAAAAACACTATATACACTGTATATATATATATATATATATATATATATATATATATATATATATATATATATATATATATATATATATATATATGTCACGGGGATCCTATAATACCCGTAACTGAATAAAACACGATTATCCAAATATCTCTCCTAACTGTATATCTATTAGATCTCTCTGTATCGGGCAGGCTACTACCCGAGTGGCCCGGCTCTAGGAGTAATCAGAGATAAGATCTGATATAAATATATATATGTAGCACGTTTAATTCACTAGAAAACACAACAAAACACAATACACTTTGGAATCTGTATTAACTCTAACGCTGACAAATGTACTTGCCGCAGTAGTTAATTAACAACAACAATATAATAACAACCCAGAGCTAATCACTTAATTAGTTAATTACTAGATGTCTAGTTTACACAATATTCTAATCACTTCACCGTGATACAACACACACACGTGTGATAATTGAGAAATGCTGCCAGGGGAACTTAATTAATAAAGGAATTACAACTCTATTCCTAACTGGTTAATTTTTAATTAACCCTTAAATACTCATTCAGTAACCTTGTAATACAGAATTAATACTGGTACATATCACAATAAAGACAATAACCTACAGTTTATCTAGGTCCTTTAGGATGACCGGCTAAGCTTTATCTTACCAAATACTCGTATAAAAATATTAGAACAGTGAAGCCTACAATTTACTTCGTCAGATTACCGGAGACACTGTCTAAAGAATATTGGTATAATACAGTATTAGACTATTTAAAGTCACATCAATCACATCAAAGTTATACAACAGAGCAGAAATATATAGTTACCAAGTCCGGTCTGAACTAATATAGTTCGTTCAGTTCGACAACGTCCGTTCCCCTGGATACTTCCAGTGTTTCTCCCCGAGCTATCTAAAACCCTGGCTATTTATTATAAAAATTCCAGACTGGTCCGGAGACAGTACGCGGGACTGTATCTTATGATGTGTATATTTCCACAGCGACCAAGACGGTATATTTTCTTCGATGTCCAGACTGACCGTCTGCAGTTCGCTAGAGATACCATGGTCGCACGGAGGTATTACGTAATCACTCTCCACATGGCCTCCACACCTGGTCTTGGTGTGTATTGGTAGGCAGAGCTAGCCCACACCACAATGGACATAGCCACAGGCGAAAGATAAGAGCATGTTCCGACACAATATATATATATACTCTGTCAAGAAAGAAACGCATAGCGAAATATTCATGGAATTATCTCTTTAATACAAAGTGGCATAATTTCGTTATTTATGATCGTATCACAGTAACATTTGACATGGACTGACGGCAGTGGCGGCGTTTTAGTCACCAAACAGCGTCGAATGAGGGCGCTGAAATCAGTACCTTGTGTGGCCACCAGCGGCCTCCTTGGCATAGACTGAATGAGTGGAATCCTAGCTCATTCTTCCTGCAGGGCATGTGACAGTTGCGGAAGCGCCTGATGCTCCGCGTCACGATACCGCTTATTTTTTATTTAGTTTTTTTTTTTTTTATTATTATTTTTAATGTAAAATATAATTCCTTGCTGACACAGGTGCTGTCCCTTATCCCTAACCCGAATATTTATTTTTTATACTTTTATATATTGTTAAGGCGGTTGATCTCACATTTATCATAAATCTAATAGCCCACGGGCTTGGCCCTCTTCGTCTGGAATATGTCGCGCCTGGCCGCTTGTTAAATTAATATTCATTTAAATTTTCTCCGAAATTTTAATCTTTTAAATATATGTATATAAATTGTATGATATAAATGTTTTTAATTTTGTAATAAAAATATACATTTATATCCATATTTGTATAATTGGTGTTGGTGTTATATGTGTATGTATGTATGTGAATGTGTCAGCCTCAGGTATGTATGAGGGGGGAGGTTGTTACCTGGCAGTGACCTACTCCTCCACTCGCCAGCTCGACCATTTATTGTTTATAATGTATCAATTTATAATTTGATGTTTTTGTTTTTAATTATGTATCATATGTTTACAAGCGTCACACCGTGGTTCCCAATCGGCCTGGTGTCCCTCCCTTCCTCCCAGCCACTAAATAACTTCCTGTGGCCTTGGCCTAACCTCCTACCTTAACCTCCTTACCTCCCCAAGGGTTAAGGTTCAATATACATTTTATGTTTATTTTCTATTTGGCTGCCCGCACTTAAATTAAGCGCCAAAAATATTATTAATTTATTTTTATTTGAATTTTTATATTATTATTAATTTCGAACTGCGCAAACAAAATACTTAAATTCCCCCATTATATTTTGGTTTAAAACTCAAAATTGTCCCGTAAATTTTCTGTCCCGGAGCCGGCCCCTATCCTCCAGAGACGGGCCCCGGGATAGACATGCTTGAAACCTCTGTGGTATAGGAGCATGTTAAAAGATTAAAGGGACATTCCTGAGTTTGCTGCAATTTTTAAGATGTTATCGACTAACAGAGACTTTTTTAACGATTGTAATTACATATCGAATTTATTTTGCTGCATAAACTATTAGTGGCTGTATATTAAACGTGTTTTTGATCGTTCTAATATTTGTACTAGGTTAAATTTCATTTGAAATTATTGGAAGACAAAATCCACTTTGGACTTCTTAAAAATATTAAGACGACCAGAAACACATTGAATGTACAGACACTGATATTCTAAACAAGAAAATATATTTAATATGTAAGTTTAGTCGTAGAAATATTTTATTAGTCGGAAAAATCTTACAATGCAGCAAACTCAGGAATGTCCCTTTAAAGTCAAGTCAAGTCAGTTTGTCCCAGAGATGTTCAACTGGGTTGAGATATGGCGATCTTGATAGCCATGGCAGCACATTAATGTTCTCATTCTGTATGCAGCCTGGCATTGTCCTGCTGAAAGAGTTCTCTCTGTCGGTCCAAAATGGGAAGCATGTGACGGCGTAGAGTTTCATCCCGGTAGCGTACAGCTGTCAAGTTCACATCTGCCGGTGTATGAGATGGCTCCCCAAATCATGACACTCCCTCCACCGAATCTGTCAACTTGGGCAACGCAGTTGTTGGCAAAACGTTCATTGCGGTATCTGTAAACACGTTGTCATCCATCATGTCGCTGTAGAAGGAAACGTGACTCGTCGCTGAACCATATTCGCCGCCAGTTTCCCACGTTCCACCCCTGTAAATTCGTGCACCACTGAACACGTAAATGTCGATATTCACGTCGCAGGACGTGGCCAACATATGGTTTCCTAGCCCGTAAACCAGCTTCTCGAAGTCGTTTCCGAATGGTTTGTGCAGACACCCTTCTCAAACCAGGTATGCGTCCAGCAGTGTTCGTTGCTGTGGCAGTTCGGTGACGCAAGTGCAGAACCCGGATGTAGCGATCTTGTGCTGCAGTTGTTATGCCAGGTCTTCCACTTCTGGGCCGGTCTTCAGCTGATTAAAACTGCTGGTACCTGTCCCAGAGACGTGAAATAGTGCTTCCATGTGGCGTGCGACTGCTGACTGCGATTCATCTAACTGGAGGCGGCCCATTGCAATGTCTACGTCGAAATGGAAATGAGGCATCATTGCGAACATTGCAGCTTTAAATACCCATCACTACCCCCAATCTTTTCCCCATGTCACGGGGATCCTATAATACCCGTAACTGAATAAAACACGAGTATCCAAATATCTCTCCTAACTGTATATCTATTAAATCTCTCTGTAACGGGCAGTTCAAAACCCGCGTGGCTCGTCTAGGTATGATCAGAGATAAGATCTTATATAAAGTATATGTAATATAGCACGTTTAGTTCACTAGAAAACACAACAAAACATAATACACTTTGGAATCTGTATTAATACTATGCTGACAAATGTACTGCCGCAGTAGTTAATTAACAACAACAAATACTAACAACCCAGAACTGATCACTTAATTAATTAATCACTAGGTGTCTAGTTTACACAATATTCTAATCACTTCACCGTGACACAACACCCACACGTGTGATAATTGAGAAACGCTTCCAGGGGAACTTAATTAATAAAGGAATTACAACTCTATTCCTAACTGGTTAATTTTTAATTAACCCTGAACTACTCATTCAGTAACCTTGTAATACAGAATTAATACTGGTACATATCACCATAAAGACAATAACCTACAGTTTACCTAGGTCCTCTAGTATGACTGGCTAAGCTTTAATAATATTAGAACAATGAATCCTACAGTTTACTTCGTCAGATTACCGGAAACACCGTCCAAATAATATTGGTATAATACAGTATTAAAATATTTTAAAGTCACATCAATCACATCAAGGTTATACAACAGAGCAGAAATAAAATATTTACCAGTCCGGACGGACAACGATCCCTGGGAGCCTTCCTATGTTTCTCCCCGATAAATCTACAACCCTAGCTATTTATTATAAAAATCCGAATATCGCCTGGGGGTACAAGGCGGCACCGAATACCTACAAGTGATATTTCCATAGCGACCAAGACGACAATTTTCCTTAGATGCCTAGTCGTCAAAATCACGGTCGTAAAAACCGCACTCGCGGATGTATTACGTAACTACTGGCCACATGGCCTCCGCACCTGGTCTGGGTGTGTATTGAAAACAGCACGACCACCGTCGCGCGGAGGTATTACGTAACAAAGTACCCACCTGGGCTTAAGTGCATATTGGAACTGCACACGGCCCTCTAAAACAATTAATATCGTCACAGCCGAAAAGAATTAAGAGCATGTTCCGTCACACCCCAAGTTCCACGTGCATTCGCCAAAATCTGACCACCGATTTCCTGCAATTGTCGCACAAGGTGCCACATTGTGCGTCAAATTTGTTTTAGGGTGCATTTGGGCATGCTGTCCCATTCCAGGAACATTAACAAACATGGCCATTCAGCAACATTGTACAAAAAACACGATATTTTGTAAAATCAAAAAAATTTCCTCTTTCCCTATCACCTGTGTGTTTCTCTTTTGACAGAGTATGTATATATTTATCTTTATTAGAAAATAATATTAATATTAAACATAATGAAAATGAAATCAGTTCGTTGGTGGTGCCATGCATTGATCGCCTGTGGCAAACCGATTGGGACAACAGGTCAATATTAAACCTAAAGTCTCCTCACTAGGCCCAACTTCCTTTAATCTCAAAGCAACTAGAACAATAGCTCATCTAAGGATGGGTGTGTCAGCTGGGCTTAATCAAATTAAATTTAAAATTTTAAAAAAACCTCTCCCAACTGCACCCTCTGCAGTACTCCTGAAGACGTTGGTCATTATCTCTTTTACTGCACTAAATAAAAAAAATAAAAAAGTAAAATTAATTAATTATTTTGATAAAAAAAACAAAATTATATTTACCTCCACTAATTTGTTAAATCCAAATAAACAGCATAAAAATACAATAGATAGACTACTAATTGCCTACGTGATGGAGACCAATAAAAATATTTGAAGTTAAGTCAGTATGTGTAATTATTGAATTAATTAGAAATAAATAAGATAGTAATTTATTTTAAATTAATTAATAAAAATAAATAAAATTAATAAAAGTAAATAGTATAATAAAATTAATAATAATAATATTTGGATTTATTATCAATTAATTTATTTATTAGCTTAGTTTTACGGCCTGGCTAGAATTATATTTGTTTAATTAATGGTAAATACAAATTAAACTTTACTAAATACTTAATTAGTATAATTTAATTAATCATATTACTCTACAAATAAATAAATGTTAATTAATCTACTTACATACTTATACTTCCACTACTAACACTCTGCTAGAAATAAAATCCTATTTTTAGACACAACTGACAGTCTAACCTAGGTTCATACTTTTCTGCCGACACTGGTCGGCGGGTACTCTGCACACTCCGTCATGATTTTGTGTTCATAATCAGTCCGCTTTCCCAAGTTCGCCGTTCAACAGACGAGTGCATTTCGGAATTTTCACGTGCATTTTTTTACGGCTGGCAATTCATACTTTGCATGTTGTTGTGACCCGCGCTACAAATGGATTCATCATCAGATGAAGCTGCATAGGCATCGTAGGGATAAAAGATTTTTTTAAATAGACGATGGTTAGTACCAATAAATATGTGTAGAAATGTACGTGGTGAATTTCACTCGCTTATTCACGATATGAGATACTTGAATAACTCTGATGTACATCATAGATATTTCAGGATGAGTGCTGTCATATTCGACGATTTACTTCGTCGTGTATCACCACTAATTTCTCACAACGAAACACACCAAATGCCAGTATCCACTGCAGAACGACTCTCGGTACCTTTCGTATTTTGGCAACAAGAAATTTGCAACAAAATTCAACCGTTCACAATGTACTGCATGAAACCTGCAAGGCGCTCTGGGCCGTTCTTAAAGAAGAATTTCTGCCTGTTCCAAAAACAGAACAGTGGTGCAGTATTGCTTCGAAGAATTGGCGGTATTGGAATTCCCCAATGTTCTTGGGTTCTGTTGGTGGAAAACACATTGCCATCAAAGCACTTCCTAGTTCAGGAAGTGATTACTTCAACTACAAAACATATCATTCAATCATTCTATTGGCAGCAGTTGATGCCAAATACAAATTCACATTAGTTTGCATCGGAGCATATGGTAGAGAATGAGATGGAGGCGTATTCAGGAGAATCATCATCCCAGAACCTGCTTATCTACCAGCAAACAATACGAAAGTTCCTTATGTCTTTGTTACCTATGCTGGTAAGTTTAACTTTCAACGTACTGATATCTATATCTATCTATCTATCTATCTATCTATCTATCTATCTATCTATCTATATCTATATCTATATAACAATACGAAAGTTCCTTATGTCTTTGTTGCCGATGAAGCATTTCCGTTGAGAAAAAACATGAGACCCAAAGCTGGTACGTTTAACTTTCAACGTACTGATATCTATATTTATCTATCTATCTATCTATCTATCTATCTATCTATCTATCTATCTATCTAACTATCTATCTATATCTATATCTATATAGCAATACGAAAGTTCCTTATGTCTTTGTTGCCTATGCTGGTAAGTTTAACTTTCAACGTACTGATATCTATATCTATCTATCTATCTATCTATCTATCTATCTATCTATCTATATCTATATCTATATAATTACAAACTTTCCGAATTTATACGATTTACTATATTCTGATTGGCTGACGTCACTAAAAAACCAAGCGTTATCCTTCCATAAACCTCATAAAAATACGTCATCACGGAAGACCAAGATCGATTGGAACTATTTTTAGCTGGATGGGCGAGAAGCCCAATGACCCAGTTCGGTGATCGTTTTAAAAATAGAAC